>NC_062525.1:3403157-3598157 GCF_022655615.1 Tachysurus fulvidraco
CTGTTCTCATCTCACACTGTATGCAATCTTATGTACTGTTACATGTTACACCATGGTACTGGAGTCATTTTTGTTCTATCATGTACAAGCTATATAGCTGTGATGTGTGAAGGGACTCATGGCTGGTGAGGCACTGACTCTTTTAAAGTCAGATTTACAAATATGTGAATTCAACTGAGTATCTTAAATTCACCATTCAGTTGGCTGCTTGCACATTGATTAATAGTTATTTATTACCTCCTGTTTTAACTTGAACAGTCATATTAAATGAAGAGGAAACACAACAGTATTTAAACGTCTAGACAATGACTTAATTAACATTTACTTTAGTTTACTTGTATTCAACTTCTTCTGAAAAAGGTTTTGATATGCTGGAACCACCAAAAGTGTTTTATTTCCTTTGTTTTAAACCATATTTTAAACCATATATAACCAAGGTACTGTATAAATATATGCTTTTATGATGATTATATGATGATTTATAAGCCAAAAACTGCTGATCAAACGATGAATATGTTGAAACGTAGAGAACATTTGTATTTGTCTTATATGATCATATTTGCCTATTGTGTTATAAGGGTGCAAATAATTCTGTTATTACATCTATAACACAGATGCTGTTTACACTCAGAGTGATGTTTATGTTATAGACTGTGTGATTGTCTTTAATGATTGTTTATACGAATTTGTTTAAAAGTCATATTTAAAATTATATAATTTTAATGTGTATTTTAATGATAATGAAAATGGTTTTATTTTGTGTTTTTCACTTTTTTTCATTGTGCCTGGATTCTTGAACATTATTACTAAAGAATTAATGTTTTAAACCTTGTTCATTTTTTGTATGTATATTTTTTTGCTTTAATGTTTTAATGTAAGGTGGATGAAGGAAAATGATCCCTAAATGAAATATGGAGTATAAAATATTGTTGATTGTATTATGTTCATTGTTGTGTTTGTTTAGTGCTGCCAGACTTCATCAGTCATATAAAACAAAGAGGAAACACAATTCAAAGGCATTTTAAATGTCTACACAAGTCCTTAATTAACATTTACTTTATTATACTTTATAAAACTTCTGAAAAAGGATTTGAAATGCTGGAGCCGGGGGGCGCTGTTGAGCAGCCAATGGAGTAAGACGTGTGATTTGAGACTCCTGCAGAGTTTATGGTAATTGTTATTTTATATCGCAATTTGGATTACCTTTTTGATATATTCACCCCTGGGATATTGTGTTAAAGCCTTTTTTCACCACTTGGACATAATATCATGGCTGGTAAAACAGCAAAAACCCGTGCCACCACGACCCAACAACTGAGGCCTGCTACAACAGGTAGCGACCTCGGACCCTGGGGCTCTGTCTTCACCCCGCAGCT
The DNA here is from genome assembly GCF_022655615.1 of Tachysurus fulvidraco. Classification (NCBI taxonomy): domain Eukaryota; kingdom Metazoa; phylum Chordata; class Actinopteri; order Siluriformes; family Bagridae; genus Tachysurus; species Tachysurus fulvidraco. The sequence goes on from NC_062525.1 coordinate 3,404,534, forward strand.
CCACCTCTCCCAGGGAAGTCGCCCAGGTAATTGATGCGGAGTCCCTGAAGCGAGAACTGCTAATCTCTTTAAAGCAAGACATTGCTGAGATTTTTAAGACCGAACTTCGTGCGGCACTGGGTGATGATTTGTCCACAATTAGAGCTGACCTACAGTCAGTAAAAACCCAGCTGGTGAACGATAAGGCCGCTTCAGACGCAGAGTTGGCCGCACTCAGAGGTACGGTGGGAGAAATGGGGGATTCTCTCTCCGTCTGTACTGATGATGTAGCAGAGCTTAAAAACAAACTCGCACATTTAACCGCAGAGTTTGTTTCACTGCAAAATAAGTGTGAGGACCTCGAATCTCGGTCGCGACGAAATAATATTAGGATAGTCGGGATTCCTGAGGATACCGTCATTAACCATACAGTTGTCTCTACCCTACTTAAGGAAACTTTTAAACTTGATGAAACACCGCTGATAGACCGAGCACATAGAACCTTTCAGCCGAAGCCCAAACAAGGTGAGCGACCGCGCACTGTTATTGCCAGGTTTCACTATTATAGCGACTGTGAGAATGTTCTACGGCGTGCCAGAGAGAGACGACAAGAGGCTGTGGGTGAAATAAAGATGTCCGTTTTCCCCGACCACACGGCCAAGGTGGCCCGGGATCGAGCCGCATTTAATGAGGTCAGGAGGCAATTGCGCGGCCTGGAAGGGGTTCGTTATGGTCTTTTCTTTCCGGCTCGTTTGCGGATTACATATAAAGGCGTGGAAAGTTATCGATCTCTCTACTGCAGCTTAGTCTCAGGCTATTCTCCGAGTTGATGTCACAATCACGTGGCATCAATGTTTTTTTCTCTTGTTCTTGTATAGTTGTCTTTTTTTTCTTCTTCTTTTTTCTCTTTTCCCTTTTTTTCTCTCTCTCTTTCTTTCTTTCTTTCTTTTTTCGGGGTGTGTATATGAAATGCTGGAGCCACCTGAAGAGGTTCAGAAAAGGTTTTTCAGAGGTCCTAAGAGACAATTCTTTAACCATTTCTTTTTTGCATCAGCTTTAAAGTTTCCTTTTCTTTACATCATGCTGCTCTTGTAGGTAACTCTTATAGGACTTTCTGAAACACCATGAAGTGGCTTTTAATTCCTAACATCATTGTGATGGGTAATTGTTACTGTTTATAGTTCTGTATTAAACACTGATGACAGATTCAAATATTTCTTGACATGATGTGTTTAACCTAGTTGTGTTTTACCATGGAACCTCTAGTACAGGGGGTCAAACTCATTATCACCGAGGGCCACATCAGCGTAATGGTTGCCCTCAAAGGGCCAGATGTAACTTTGAGGCAGTATAAATATAGATAAATGTAACTAAATGTAATGTAAAATAAATGCAAATACTCATTAATGTTAAATAACTCTGGATTTTTATTATTCAACTTACAAATAGTACATATTTGCATAAATGTAAAAAATGTTTTCTTGTTGCTCTATGTAGCCAGGTCTGACGGTCTTGCCTGGGTGCAGGATCGTATAGTGTATTCAATAACAAATCAGTGAAAAACTTAACAATTCAATTAAACTAAATTGGATTGGAGGGTAAACATCCCCACCTAGCGGCGAACACAGTTCAATTAGAACATTTCCACTACATTACACAAATTATGTGTGTGTACATGAATTGTCAATATCACACTCTCCTCAGGATAAGATGTCAACAATGTCCCTATAAACTTCTCATGTATTCTTTTAAGAAACCCTTTTTACACATTTGCATATTCAGTCACACTATAACATTAGATTAATGTTTTTAACAGTCCTGGTCAAATGGGTAACAGTCTTTCCTGACCCAAATGCACTAGAAAGGCAGGTGATGTTTCTTGACCAGTTTGAGTTGTTAGTGGTCCAGGATGTCCTCTGAGATATGGATCGTCAGGGACATGAAGCTGGAGACAACGTTCACACGACAACTCACTCGTGTGTGTGTGTGTGTGTTTGTGTGTGTGCGCACGTGCGAGTGTGTTTGTGTACATTACACAAATTATGTTTGTGTAGCACCCCGAATGCCCAGGGAACTTAGGTGCATACAAAGAAAATCACTACAGCAAGCATAGGATAGCAGAAAGCATGTTAAACTTTATTTAACAAATCATTAAAATATTTTGGGTCATTCACCCTGACCGGAAACAGCCCACGGGCAGCCTCCTTCAGATGGTATGATCAACAGACAAAAGATAATGGAGCTTCCTACAGGGAAAAGTAGTTTCACTGCAAACTGTATGAGCACAGCAATCGCCACCCCATAAACCCACCACAAATCATTAATAATGCACCCTCAAAATCAATACATCACACAATTAAGCACACAAAACCTGTTGGGGCTATCAATCCCTGCCTCGCATTCTCCAAAGAGGTGGTGGGAAGCTACCCAAGGGGTATACCCAAAGGGTACAGGAAAACCCAGAAAATCAATATACTTAAAAGGAAAAAGAAGGGAAAAATAAAAGAAAGAAAATAAATAAACCAAAATCCCCTAGCCAACCATTAAACCAAATTACACAAACCTAATAATTCAAAGACACACAGAACACCTAAGAAACAAAAAACACCAGCTGGCTAGGGAATTAACATACATTCACAACAAGGAGCAGTCAGTTTTACAAAAAAGAAAACCCAAAAGAGAACAGTGACTAGTGACCATCATCCGACAACCTTAACGAGACGAAACCAACCAACCAACCGCACCAACCAACCATCCCGAACATCAAGCACCCACATTCATGGCAAAGCAAAACCAAGCAAATCCACAATGATCCGAAGTTTCACACTATCACGTACTAAAAACAGAATAAAATACTTATACAGGGGAAAATACACCGGGACTGCCGGTCCCACACAGCTACAAGCCGAGCAACGGGTAATTGCTAACAGGTCAGGGCTCCAGCTGCCCTTCGCTTTTTCCTGTCCTTTAAATAAGTGCGGTTTATTAGCAATCTGTAATGGGGTTAGAGACCCCGCCCATCTGTTACCTTGCTACATTTGCATTATTAATATAGATTAGATTAGATTAGATTGGATTAGATTAGGTTAGATTAGATTCAACTTTATTGTCTTCTCACATGTACAAGTAAAAGGCAACAGAATGCAGTTTGGCATTTAACCAGAAGTGCAATAAGAAACAAGTTCAAGATGTACAGTATTTACAATAAAAACAGTATAATATTCAGCTGAATATGTTATAGACAAGATATACAGGTTCGGTGCTGACTTCCTCTTATGACTTCCTCGACTCTGTATTCAACGTTAATAAATAATAATAATAATAATAATAATAATAATAATAATAATAATAATAATAATAATAAAAAGACTTATGCATGGAGCAACAGCTCAAAACATTATATCAATACTTGTAGTGATACCTGTAACAAGTGGATTGTTAGTTTTCCTGTCATGTTCCCAAGGGGACAGTGATAAATAAAGTAAGCAATGATACTGCTTTAACCGTCCATTCTGTATAGTTTAATAAAACAGAACAGAATGAAACAATAACTGGCTATAAACAGGAGACTTTAACAACTTCCTTTACAGTAGAAGAAACAAGAAAATACAATCAGTCCACTTAACAAGCATCATCTTTTACAGTCAACACTCAAACCTCATGATTTTACAATGAAATAAGATTTTCACAGTGTACACAAATGCTGAGAGAATATATAATGTCATTAATCTCTATCTTTAACAATGAAATGACTGTATGACATCGGTAATGTAATAATACATGTCTAAACACTGCTCCATCTGTAGCACCCAGTGCATTCAACAAAACAAAGATAACTTGATTAAGACAGATGACATGTTTAACTCACAGTAGTCTGATATAACAGGGGGAAGGGGGTTAAACTACACAGATTGTTAGATGCAAGTTTACTCAAACTCGGGGAAAACATCCAATACAGTTTTTTTACGATGGCTATGGCAGTTTTTTCAATACATTTAACAGGTTTCCTAAACTCTTAACACGGTTAGCACAACATCCGTCTTTGTAGGCTATACAATTAACGCATTTCTTGTTGCTTTGATACAAATTACATACAGTTAACAACGAATTTTAAATAATATGTATGTATGTAATGTAAAGAAAGAAAGAAAGAAAGAGAAAAAAGTAAGAAAGAAAGAATGTCCTCTGAGATGTGGATCGTCAGGAACTTGAAGGTGGAGACACGTTCACACGACAACTCACTGATGTGTGTGTGTTTGTATGTGTATGTGTGAGTGTTTTTGTGTATGTGTGTGTTTGTGTGTGTATATGTGTGTGAGTGTGTGTTTGTGTTTGTGTGTGTATATGTGTGTGTATGTGTGTGTATATGTGTGTAAGTGTATCTGTAAGTGTGTAAGTGTATCTGTATGTGTGTGTGTTTGTGTGTGTGTGTTAGTGTGTGTGTGTATGTGTGTGTGTGTATCTGTGTGTGTATGTAATTGTTTATCAATGTATCTGTGTGTGTGTGTGTGTGTGTGTGTGTGTGTGTGTGTGTGTGTCTGTGTGTGTGTGTGTGTGTCTGTGTGTGTATGTAATTGTTTATCAATGTATCTGTGTGTGTGTGTGTGTGTGTGTGTGTGTGTGTGTGTGTGTGTATGTGTATCTGTGTGTCTGTGTGTCTTTGTGTCCTCTGTCGTCCTCAGCAAATAATCCGAAATGAAGCTTCTGCGATCCCTCCACTGGCTTCCTGTATCTGCACGCATCAGATTCAAAACACTGATGCTGGCCTACAAAGCCAAAAATGGTCCAGCTCCCTCTTACCTCAAAGCTCTCATCACTCCTCGCACTGCACCCCACACCCTCAGATCTACAGCACTGCTCGACTGGTTCCACCGTCTCTCAGGGTAGGGAGCAAGTATACATCAAGACTTCCTCTAGTGTTCTGGAGCTGAGTCACTGGCTACTCACTCGTGCGTGTGAGTGTGTGAGTGTGTGTGTGTGTGTGTGTGTGTGTGTGTGTGTGTGTGTGTGTGTGTGTGTGTGTGTGCCTCTCTCCCTCCTGAAGTCCACGATGAGCTCATAACAACCCTGTTTATTACTATTTTCCCTATTCCCTAAAACAAACAAAATATTAAAAAGGACCAGGATTATCCAGGATTAGCCAAATTGTTCAAACTCTTCTCAGCCTCCACCCATAGATGGTATATCTTCCTGAAACACGTCCAAACCACCCTGAAATCATGGTCAGAGACCAGGTGGGAAAGCAGGATAGACAGCATCCAGGCAGTAAGGTACCAGGCTGGGCAAGTCAGAGAGGCTCTTCTGGAGGTGAGGGAAACTACTCAAGTTGTGAAAGTTGAAGCCCAGTCTTTGTCTGAGGAGATTGGATCCTACTGCTTCTCTATTTGCACAGTCATTTGGTATGATATTCTCAACTAGATCCAGCATGTGAGTAAACAGATGCAATCACTATCCATGCAGCTAGATGTGGCAGTTGACATGCTAAAAAAAACAGAGATTCTCTTGACGGCTACAGAAATACTGGATTTTCTAGTGCACAAGCAACAGCAAAGGAAATGTGTGAGGAGATGAACGTGGAGGCTGTAATCAAACAAAAGCGGTTGAGAACCACAAAAAGGCACTTTGGTTACGAGGCTCCAGGTGAGTCTATTGGTGATGCACTTAAAAAATTGGAAACAAATTTTTTAATGTAGTCGTGGATACAGCCCTCTCTTCACTAGATATGAGATCACAGACCCTAAGGGAGGTGAATGACAAATTTGGAGTTCTCCTTAACTTTCCCAACATGTCCAAAGAAGAGTTATTAGAGCCCTGTCAAACCCTGAGCACAGCTTTAAGCCATGATGGACAGCCAGACATTGATTGCAGAGAACTTGTATTAGAAATGCAAAACTTTCCACATCTGCCATCAAAAAATATGACAAACATTGAGCTCCTGACTTTTCTGAAGCTGATGGAAATTTACCTCATGTGGGTCGCTCTGAGAATCTCTGCCACTCTACCTGTGACAGTCGCTGCTGCTGAAAGGAGCTTCTCTAAGCTCAAACTGATTAAAAACTACCTGAGATCTACAATGGCTCAAGAACGTCTTCAGTCATTAGCATAAATCATGTGGTCTCACAACAGCTGTCTTATGACGATATCATAGATGACTTTGCTGATAGAAAGTTTGTGTATAGTTATTTATTTTTTGTGCAATGCTCTTACTTATAATTTTTGGAATGTTACATATGCTGTAAGAAAGGCAAAGAAAGCAAGGTCTCCGTAATATAGTTTTTTATATACAGTAGTTTGTGTGAGTTTCCAAAATATTTTCAAAATAAAGAAAAACAGGACAAAGCTGTGCAGTTTGTTTCTGTGTAAGTTTATGAACAAAATTATCGGAACACAATTGTCTCTTGGCAATTGGCAGCAAATTGGCCAGTTGGCCAGGACCGGCAGTGTGTGCTTGTGCTTGTGTGTGTGTGTGTGTGTGTGTAAGTGAGAGAGAGAGAGTGAGAGAGAGAGAGAGAGAGAGAGAGAGAGAGCAAGCACTAGTGTGTGTGTGTGAGAGTGAGAGAGTGAGTAAGCACGTGTGTGGTGTGTGTGTGTGTGTGTGTGCGTGTGTGTGTGTGTGAGAGAGAGAGACAGAGAGAGAGAGAGTGAGAGAGAGTGAGAGAGAGAGCAAGCACAAGTGTGTGTGTGTGAGAGAGAGAGAGTGAGAAAGTACGTGTGTGTCTTGTGTGTGTGTGAGAGAGAGAGAGAGAGAGAGAGAGAGAGAGAGAGAGAGAGAGAGAGAGAGAGGAAAAACTCACTATTTCCTTCCTACTATACTCTGAAAGTCTCCACCAGCATCATCCTGGTTCGTCCCGTTCATTTCGTGTGATTGTTCATTCAGTTCGGTTCCTTTGGGATTGTTTCTATTATTCGAAATTTGATGATTGAGTTTATTTCAGCATTTTAGTTATTTTCTTTTTTTAATTGGAGCAACTGTTTGTAACAGAAGATCGGAAGGAGACGCTGAAACGCTGTGACTCGGAGGATGATGATGATGATGATGATGATGATGATGATAATGATGGTGTCTCCCGGAGCCCGACGAGGACAAACATTAAATTAACTCAACAATCTCAACAACTAAGAAGAAAACGTGTCACATTAAGGTAAGATTTTATTCCGCATCATTCGGTGTAAAACTTCTCCAGGGGTTTACATGTTTATGTTATACTGTTTATGTCCGAGATGTGGCTCAACATCTCTGTCTCTGTTTCCGTCTCTGTGTCTGTGCTCTGTCTCTGGGTGTGTGTTTTACACTGTGTCTCTGTGAATTGTTGGAAGCCCTCTTGGGTTTGGCAGTAAATGCTTTGTCACACTGAACTGCTGGGGAAATTCCACTAAAATCAAATCAAATCAAATTTTATTTGTCACATACACATACATACAGGGTACGATGTGCAGTGAAATGCTTTATGCAACTGTCCGGTATAAGAATAAAGAAAATATTTAAAAAAGTATAAAAAAAAAGCAAAAAATAAAATAAGAATAAAATAATAAAAAAGTACAAACTATATAAGAAAACTATATAAAAATATGAAAATATAGATGAAGAAATAATGCATATACATATGCATAAATATACATACAGTATACATAAATGTGTATGGTATTTAAAGATTGTCCTTAAAGTGTCCAGGTGCAGTATGGTGTATAAATAGTGTATAAAGTGGCACTGTGCTGTGCAAGTCCTGAGTTAAAGTTAAACATATCTTTTTAATATATATGATTTTCTCAGTAAATAAATATATATATGTGTGTGTAAATATATATATATATGTCTGTGTGTGTGTCTGTGTGTGTGTGTCTGTGTGTGTGTGTGTGTGTGTGTGTGTGTGTGTGAGTGAGAGAGAGAGAGAGAGAGAGCAAGCACGTGTTTGTGTATGTGGTGTGTGTGTGAGAAAGACAGAGAGAGAGTGAGAGAGAGATAGCAAGCGTGTGTGTGAGAGAGAGAGAGAGAGAGAGAGAGAGAGAGAGAGAGAGAGAGAGAGCACAAGTGTGTGTGTGTTTGTGTGTGAGTGGGCGGGGCTTCTCCTTCTTTTTGTGCTGAGAGAGAGAGAGAGAGAGAGAGAGAGAGAGAGAGAGAGGAAAAACCCAACATTTCCTTCCTACTGTACTCTGAAAGTCTCCACCAGCATCATCCCGGTTCGTCCCGTTCATTTCGTGTGATTGTTCATTCAGTTCGGTTCCTTTGGGATTGTTTCTATTATTCGAAATTTGATGATTGAGTTTATTTCAGCATTTTAGTTATTTTCTTTTTTTAATTGGAGCAACTGTTTGTAACAGAAGATCGGAAGGAGACGCTGAAACGCTGCGACTCGGAGGATGATGATGATGATGATGATGTCCTCTCCCGGAGCCCGATGAGGACAAACATTAAATTAACTCAACAATCTCAACAACTAGGAAGAAAACGTGTCACATTAAGGTAAGATTTTAACTCTGTGTCTCTGTGTGTGAATTTTTTGTATTTCTTTGCTAGAAACAAATAAGTCGTATACATTCTTTAGTTTTAAAGGTAGAAAAGAACACAGATATCGGATCGGTATTGGCATCGGCTCAGAAGAAAAAGTGGTATCAGTGCATACGTTGTGTGTGTGTTTGTGTGTGTGTGTGTGTGTGTGTGTGTGTGTGTGTGTGTGTGTGTGTGTGTGTGTGCGCATCAGCTATAAAGTTTCCTTTTTTTTACATCATGCTGCTCTTGTAGGTAACTCTTATAGGACTTTCTGAAACACCATGAAGTGGCTTTTATGTCTTTACATCATTGTGATGGGTAAGTGTTACTGTTTATAGTTCTGTATTAAACACTGATGACAGATTCAAACATTTCTTGACACGATGTTGTTTACCCTAGTTGTGTTTTACCATGGAACCTCTAGTGGGATCCAGAATATTGTATGGTGGCGTTTTGGACAAGAGAGATTAAGACTATAAGACAAGAGTAGAGACATGCTGGATTGGATGGGGTTCTGTCGGGGTTCTCGTTAAACCTATTAAAGACATTTAAGCTTCTGTCTGACTATAAGACCTGCTCCTGCTCTATTTAGAGGTGTACGTGTGTGGTGTTGTATTATTTGCCTGTATGAAATAAGTAAAATAAATAAAAAGGTAAGTATTAAAAAAAGTGTTATCTTAAAATAATTAAAAGTTACATATCATTTAAAAAATACTTAAGTCCTGTTGGTCCAGTAATCACACTGTAATGTCTTTATGTTCACATCTACATCTAAAGTCTAATCCAATAGTCCACGTCCACAGTAGAACTGCTCTGTTTACTGAAATATATTTTAGTTTCAGGTTTATATTCATTACACACAAGGGACCGATGGAATAAAGTTCAAAGTATCACCTAAGCAGCAGTGTGTATGTGTTTCTTTCAGAGAAAGTTCTAATGACTTGTGTGAGATCTTTCTTTAACATTCTCAAAAGTCTGGACTGTTTGTTTCTGGAGCCTGTTGAGTTTTGTGTCTTGGTTCGGTTTATTTAAACATATATGAACACCGCAATCGTGCTCAGATCTGTACTGAATCAATGAGGCTTAGACGACCTGAACAATGTACTGAACGAGGATTGTTTTCCAAAAGAAACAGCTTTAAATGATGGATTTATGGTGTGTCACATATTCAAAATATCTTTTCTGATTTATTCTCTGATCTGTTAGTTTACCTGCTGATGCCACAGTGCCAATCCTTCATCGTCATAGAATCGATGGTGAATGAAGCCCTGACCTTCCCGTGTAACTGCTCAGGAATTTGTCCAGCGGTTCAGTGGAGCCGCTTCATTCCTGACAAAGTTGTCGTTGTTCACAGCTGGATTTGTTCAAAACAAGAGAATTTTAACAAAAGATTTACACTACCAGGAGATACAAGCAGAGGAGATTTCTCCCTGATGATCAGTTCAGTAGCCTACAATGATGCAGGCTCTTACATGTGCAGCTGTAATGAAAAATCAGTGACTGAAGTAAAGCTGAAAGTTAACAGTAAGTGCTCTTGCTGTCATCAGCAGAACATTCTGTCGTTCTTAACATGTCTGTAGTAAAGTCTGACCAGCCACATTAAATGCTAAACTGTAATAACATGATTTGTTTTTGTTTATCCGGAAGTTCCGACAGTTGTAAAGGCTTTCGAGGGGAAGAACGTCACTCTCCCATGTTACGGAGACACTCGACAAGTCGTTAAAGATGTAAAGTGGAAGAAAGATGGACACAAGGTTCTGCTGTACACTCCTGCAAACAGATGGATGACTAAACAAAACAGATTCACGATGTCAGTAGAAGGCTTTCTAGACGGTGATCTCTCTCTTTACATCAGTCCAGTTCACCTGTCTGATACAGGATTATATCAGTGTCTCATCCACGATGAATCTCAGGACGGAGAACCACGAGCTGTGTTACTGAAGGTAGAAGGTAAATAGATCTCTTATTCTAATTATACTTACAGACCTTGTGAACTGAAAGTTAAAGGTTTTGTTAAGTTCCTGTAAGCTGAGTGAACATTCTAGTGTAGAGTTTATTTGTAAATTCAGTCCCACTTTGTACAGTTTTTATACTGATGTACTGTAGTCAGTCTCCATGCATGTCAGGTAGCGTGTTAACATCCAAACGACACAAAAATGTCTCTTAGTGTTGACAGTTCTACAGTTTCTCAGTCTACAGCTTTGAAAGTGTCCTTATATATAATCAAAATATTATATTTTTTTCCAGGGCAACAACAATTCACAACCACCAACAGCGCTCCAGTTTCAGGATGGTTTGTACTGCTGGGATTGTTCATCTCTGTAGGGATCAACATCATCGTCCTGATTATTTACATTATGAGAAAATGTAGAGACAATCCAGATTTAATCTAAGACTGCAGGATCTTTAGCTTTCCTGTACATCACTGTTCTATTGTCCTGTGTGTTCCTTTTATTCTGTGTGTTTATTGTCCTGTTCTCATCTCACACTGCTGTGTATTTGCACTTTATGCAGTCCTGTGTACTTTTACATGTTGCACCATGATCCTTTTTTATCTGAATAAAAAAGTGTGTATATTTCTTATTTTTAATGTAAGGTGGATGAAGAAAAATAAAACCTAAATGAAATATGGAGTATAAAATATTATTGATTGTATTATGTTCATTGTTGTGTTTGTTTAGTGCTGCCAGACTCCAGCAGTCAAACACAACAAAGATGAAACACGATTTAAAGGCATTTTAAATGTCTACACAACTCCTTTGTGACAGTCGTCAACAGGTGGCGCTATTGAGCGTATATACGGGGAACTAGGGAGTTATTTAAGCACGTGTGATTGCATCTCTCGTATCTTCAATCTTGCGCTGTTCAGCCTTTGTTGTCAGGAACAGGTTATTTCCGGTTATGCCCGCTTGCGGAGGGCTTTGAGTATTAATGCGGCGGTGTTTTCTGCTTGTAATGCTACGTTCCTTATTTTTGAGGAATATGTTTCCGTCGTTGAATTTCTCAAAGTATTGGGAAGTTGTGATGAGGGCGATTTGCCGTTTTGCGTGCAAATGGAGCGTGTGAGAGAGCGAGCTTTTTCCAATCCGGTTGGTTAAGTTATGGTTTAGACGCTAATTCAGGGCATTACTGTATATGTAACATTAATACTATGTTTTGAGGAGGGTTTTCTGTGTAGGGAGGTTTTTCTTTTGGTGTTTATTTTGTCGCTCGAGTTGCCGCACTATGATGTAAATATACTGTGTGATGTTGTGAGCTACGTTTCAGGTCCAGTAGTTCAATGAGTGACACAGTAAGCAAATTTCTATAAGACTGTCTCTGAAACAGAAGGCACTGAAAAGTTTGAAAGTCTGTACTATATTTAATATTTTGTTGTAAATTCCCCCAGCTTACTTTATATCTATTGTTATTGTCAAGTTTGTTAATTGATGTCTGTTGTTAATTCAATAAAAAAGGGGGTGAGTTTAAGGGGGGGGGGCACAGTAAGCAAATTTGTTTTCTTTTTTGTTGAATATTGGATGCAGATTTTTTTCTTTTTCTTATGCCTGTTTTTTCTCTTGTGCCACTGCCCTATTGCATTTTCCTTCATTTTTGTTCCTGCATAAGATTTCTTGCATTGCATTTAATTATTTGTTTTATTTTATTTTATTTTTTGTCACTCATTTATTGTTGAGGTAACTAAAAGGTAAATGTATCTGGGCTTAAAATGAATAGTTGTGATTTTATTTATTTATTTTCCGCTTTGTTTTCTTTCTGGGTTTTTTTTTTTTTTTTTTTTTTTAATGTGATGTACTGAATTGAAATATGATTGCAATTAAACTGGATTAGAAAACTTCCTGATTGAAGATTACTGATTGAAATCAACTTCCTTGTGGTTCCTTGTTCTACTTGATACATAATAGAATGGATGTCGTTTCCATGTGTAGTGTCTCTGACGATGAATTTAATTTAATAATTGTGGTGGTTTTTACCCCTGGTGCCCGAACCCAACCTTTTAAGGCCAACTACCGTCACACCTTAATTAACATTTACTTTATTATACTTTATCAAACTTCTGAAAAAGGATTTGAAATGCTTCTTTAACCATTTCTTTTTCTCATTAGTTGTAAGAAATGTCACCAAAACATTTTATAGAGCAAAACGCATTGTGAAGTGTTTTAACTTTTGCTTTAAACTTTTAAATTTTATACACTGTTTAATGATACACTTTTGTATCATATTGCATATTAAAGATAAAAGGTTCCAAAAATTGATGAATAAATTAAGAACATGTTGAATTTAAGTGAAGAGTTTTCAGAGAAAATGTGTATTTGTACATTCTCTCTCTCTCTCTCTCTCTCTCTCTCACACACACACACACACACACACACACTTGTATAAGTAGGTAATATATAAATAATCACAATAACGTGTTAAAAGAAGCACTTTTTTTGTTGTTATTTCCACTAGATGTGTGTGGGGGGGGTGTTTGTGTTTGGTAAGGATCACTGAACACAATTTAACCAAATACAAAGTATTTATTCAATTTCCATTTATAAATTTGTGTGTGTGTGTGTGAGAGAGAGAGAGAGAGAGAGAGAGAGAGAGAGAGAGAGAGAGAGAGAGAGAGAGAGAGAGAGAGAGAGAGAGAGAGAGAGAGAGAAAGAGAGAGACTGATTTTGTTTATTGTAAGTGTGTGTTTGCCTTTTTGGTCTCTTATCATTTTTAATGATGCCCACATTTAAAACAGTTCGGTAATGAAGTGATATTTTACTTACAGTTGTTCAATATGCATTCATCCTTCATCTATCCATAAAATTGGTTATACTGTGAATTCTTTCCCCGTACCAAGACATGCATCTCTATGCTGTCTATACTGTGTGTGTGTCTGTGATTGTTCCCTGTCAAGGGTTGATACCCTGTTCAGGGTGTCCTAATTCCCATGGGATATGCCCCAGGCTCTATGCAACACTGATGAAATTGTCTAGCTATTCATTATTCATTTAGCTCATGGCAAAAAAATTCACAATTGTATTAGTAAATGGGACCTGTGTGCTTTTCACAGAGCAATACCTTACCACAGAGAGAGAGAGAAAGAGAGCTCCAATTCCTTCTTCTGAGAAATTGTCCATTAATAAAAATCCAATATTTAAACCCTGAATATTTATGTACTTTTCTTGATGTTAATTGCCATAGTCCAGTGAAGTAGATAAACTCATAAACCATACACTTTTTTATAAATAAATAAATAAACAAATGGATAAATATCGCAGTCCGTTGTTCACATTTTTAACAACCTAAAACAACTAAATCAACCCTTGATGAAAGAAAAAAAAGTGACATACGGCTATGTAAGGTGACCCATACTCAGAATTTGTTTTCTGCATTTAACCCATCTAAAGTGCACACACACAGCATTGAACACACACACACCTGGAGCAGTGGGTTTTTTTTTGACTTGCTCAAGGGCACCTCAGTCGTGGCCGGCCTGAGACTCAAACCAACAACCTTAGGGTTAGGAGTCAAACTCTCTAACCATTAGGCCATGACTTCCCCCACGGGAAAAATATGTCAAGTAAATATCACTCATTCTTGCAATGATATTAACAAAAACAACAACAACAACTGATGGTAGTATTAGTGGTAGCAAGGCAAGTTTATTTGTATAGCACATTTCATACACAGAGGTCATTCAAAGTGCTTTACATAGAAATTAGAAAACAATTTATAAGAGAAAAATATATGTAGAAATAAGATTAAGATTAAAATCATAATAAAAACAAAGAACAATTAAAGACAATAAATGTGATTTTAATAAAAACTTTTTAAAATATGTTAAATAAAACAGGAGTAAAAGTGATTTGGATAAAAAGTGCAGTCAGTGTGAAGCAGCACAGCGCTCATTCAGTAAATGCAGAGTTAAACAGATATGTTTTTAATCTTGATTTAAAAGTGTCTACTGTTGAAGCACATCTGATCTCTTCTGGAAGCTGATTCCAGCTATAGGTGGCATAGTATTATATACATGTAATATATATGTAACATATAAGGTGCAACAGACTGTGCAGATACAGAAATATTCTGTGGTACTGACATTTCTGTTTACATGTACAGCATTTGGCAGACTCTCTTATCCAGAGTGACGTACATAAGTGCTTAAATCTCTATCATTATATACATTAATGCTGGCTCACTAGGTTACATACTTAAGATACCATGAGTTTAAAACATTGTTCAAAGTTACAATGAAAAAGTGTCATAGTTTTTTTTTTTTTAAAAAAAACAACAATACACTTCCGTGCTGACAGATAAGATTATTTGAGTTGACAGACAAAAGCAGCAACTATATAAGACTTCTCTTACTTTAGACTTGTCCATCACCCCAAAAGAAAGATTAAAAAGTGTTATCTTAAGATCATTTGAAATTACATATCATCCAAAAAATACTTAAGTCAAGTTGGTCCAGTAATCACACAGTAATGTTGTCTTTATGCTGCACTCAACACACTGTTATGTGTTACACCGTGAACCTGGAAACATTTCTGTTTTATTGTGTATAGAGCTGTGATGTGTGTAGGTATTCGTGGCTGGTGAGAAACAGTTTAATATCTCCTGTTTTAACTGGAGCAGTCATACTAAATGAAGAGGAAACACAACAATATTTAAACATCTACACAATCAACATTTAATTAACATTTAATTAACATTTTACTTTATTGTACTTGTATTCAACTTCTTCTGAAAATGGTACAGTAAAGCTCTATTCTATAACCAGTGTATGATGTCGAAGTGGAGGAGCAGTATTTCATTTTCTTATTAGTTGTAAGAAATGTCACCAGAGAATCTCTGTTCTATAACATCTCATATTGTGGAGTCTTTTATTATTTTTTACTTTAAAATGTATATACTGCATAACCATACACTTGTGTGATGCACTTTGAAGAAGAGTTCCAGTGTAGTGATGATAAATTGTGTCCTAAGTCTAGGCTAAACCTTGGTAAACAAATTCAGATTATGTTGAAATGTAGAGAGCATTAATATTTGTGTTATAGGATCATATTTGCTTTTGTTCTTTAAGGGTTAAAATAATTCTGTACTCTCCTGGTGATGTTATTCATATTAAATGTAAAAAATTTTGAATGAATATTTTAATCACACTAATGTGCAGGGCTTTTTATTTGTTAAAATTATTCTTTGTAGACTATTTCCACTATGAAGTAATTATACTAACATACTTGCCCCTTAGCGACACAAGGTCGCTAAAAGGTATCAAGATGCAAAGATTATAACAAACCAAGAAACACTCTCCAAGTGTAAACTTGCGTTTGTTTCTCTGATGCAACTAAAGTATAACATGCACTAGGCTGCTTACAATAGAATGCACACTCAATGTGATTCATGGCAGGCTTTTATACTTTTTTTTACTGTGGCCAGATTTGGCTGTCAGGTTTGGTTGGCTTTGTGCTCTTTAGACGACTACCATCTTATTTCATAAATACCTCTCGGTTTCCCAAACATATCTCACCAGCCGACTCTGTGTGCGCTGCTAATGTCTTTTCTTTTCTAACGTCACGGTAACGTCACTTCTATATATGGTCATACTTCCTGCTACTTCTCAGGCTGTGATTATATAGAACGGAACTTGACAGGAACTTGACAGCAGGCTTTAAAACACTGTGTGTACAGATTACTCCCCGCGAATACACAGAGGGCTTTACTTTTAACAACAGACCTTGAAACACTTGTGTGCAGATTCAGTAATACACAGTAGGCTTTATAAGTGTTTACTACTAGAAAGTTTAAATTAAAATACACAAGATTAATCTAATCAACTCTATTACATGAGGATACATGATTATAAGTAAAAGAGAAGCATCTCAGAATTTTTCTTGAACATTCTGAAAATAAAACATATTAACACATAATGCATTATAGTCTTCTTTTTTCTTTTGGAATCCTCTTCCAGCTGTTTAAGTACAGCGTCTGATCCCACGGTGTCTTCTTTTAAACACTCGTATTCAGATCTTTCAACTCTTCAACCAATTCTTCAACCTTTTGGCTTTTTACATCAATCTTTCTTTGTTTGTTCCCCTTACGTTTAGCTTTTCTTTCCCTATTTCTCCTTCTCTTTGTATTATCTATGTCCGTCTGTCTATTGACGGATAAGTTAATAATTGGTCGTGGTGTACCTTGATATTTATTATTATTTATTTGCTGAGAACCATTATTAAAAAAATCAGGTATCAGGTATGTAGAGTCCTGTAACTCCATCCAGTACATGACGGTGTCTGGTAACATCTCTTGCATGCCGCTGGCTCACAACATATTAGTTATAAGAAATGTCACCAGAGAATCTCTGTTCTATAACATCTCATATTGTGGAGTCTTTTATTATTTTATACTTTAAAATGTATATACTGCATAACCATACAATTGTGTGATGCACTTTGAAGAAGAGTTCCAGTGTAGTGATGATAAATTGTGTCCTAAGTCTAGGCCAAAACTTGGTAAACAAATTCAGATTATGTTGAAATGTAGAGAACATTAGTATTTGTGTTATAGGATCATATTTGCTTTTGTTCTTTAAGGGTTAAAATAATTCTGTACTCTCCTGGTGATGTTATTCATAATAAATTTTTTAAAAAATTAATAAATATTTTAATCACACTAATGTGCAGGGCTTTTTATTTGTTAAAATTATTACTTGTAGACTATTTCCACTAGAATACACAAGTTAATATAGATTAGATAAGATTAGATTCACACAGGCATAAAAGGAACTCCCACTAAATACGAAAACACATTGCAGACATAAACCTCGGTATGAGTGGGCGATGTGGTTTTACTTTTAACCACACACATATCTGATTGAAAAGCAAGGGGAAGCTGTGTCAGTTCGTTTAAAAAGCGCTACCAAGAGTACAGAAGTCACATATGAACCTGTAATCTAAAGGTAAACCTGCTTGGTGCTGCACACAAAAAGAGTTTGAGAAACGTTTTGAAACGTTCATTGTGAATCTGTAAGTTGTTTTTTTTTTTATCTTTTTCTGTTTGTGTTGTTAAATTGTAGTAACACTTAAGTATAAACAGACACACAGTAACTTAACAGCTGTAAAGTCAATGTGGTGTCAGATAATATATCTTTATGTGTGATGAGAGAGAGAGCTATAAAGTTTCCTTTTCTTTACATTATGCTACTCTTGTAGGTAACTCTTATAGGACTTTCTTAAACACCATGAAGTGGCTTTTAATTTCTTGCATCACTGTGATGGGTAAGTGTTACTGTTTATAGTTCTGTATTAAACACTGATGACAGATTCAAACATTTCTTGACTATAAGAATATAAGACAAGAGTAGAGACATGCTGGATTGGATGGGGTTCTGTCGGGGTTCTCATTAAACCTATTAAAGACATTTAAGCTTCTGTCTAAGTGACTATAAGACCTGCTCCTGCTCAGTTTAGAGTTGTATGTGTGTGGTGTTGTATTATTTGCCTGTATGAAATAAATAAAAGAAAGAAAAAGGTAAGTAGTTAAAAAAAGTGTTATGTTAAAATAATTTAAAGTTACATATCATTTAAAAAATCCTTAAGTCATGTTGGTCCAGTAATCACACTGTAATGTCTTTATGTTCACATCTAAATCTAAAGTCTAATCCAATAGTCCACGTCCACAGTAGAACTGCTCTGTTTCCTGAAACTAAAATATATTTCAGTAAACAGAGCAGTCTTGCTCTGTCTTGCTCAGATCTTGCTCAGATCTGCAACGAATCAACCAGGCTTAGACGACCTGAACAATGTACTGAACGAGGATTGTTTTCCAAAAGAAACAGCTTTAAATGATGGATTTATGGTGTGTCACATATTCAAAATATCTTTTCTGATTTATTCTCTGATCTGTTAGTTTACCTGCTGATGCCGCGGTGCCAACCCTTCATCGTCAGAGAATCGATGGTGAATGAAGCCCTGACCCTCCCGTGTAACTGCTCAGGAAACTGTCCAGTGGTTCGGTGGAGCCGCTTCATTCCTAACAAAGCTGTCATTGTTCAGCAGATTTGTTCAAAACAAGAGAATTTTAACAAAAGATTTACACTACCAGGAGATACAAGCAGAGGAGATTTCTCCCTGATGATCAGTTCAGTAGCCTACACTGATGCAGGCTCTTATATGTGCAGCTGTAATAAAAAATTAGTGACTGAAGTAAAGCTGAAAGTTATCAGTAAGTGCTTTTGCTGTCATCAGCAGAACATTCTGTCGTTCTTAACATGTCTGTAGTAAAGTCTGACCAGCCACATTAAATGATAAACTGTAATAACGAGATTTGTTTTTGTTTATCCGGAAGTTCCGACAGTTGTAAAGGCTTTCGAGGGGAAGAACGTCACTCTCCCGTGTTACGGAGACACTCGACAAGTCATTAAAGATGTAAAGTGGAAGAAAGATGGACACGAGGTTCTGCTGTACACTCCTGCAAACAGATGGATGACTAAACAAAACAGATTCACGATGTCAGTAGAAGGCTTTCTAGACGGTGATCTCTCTCTTCACATCAGTCCAGTTCACCTGTCTGATACAGGATTATATCAGTGTCTCATCCACGATGAATCTCAGGACGCAGAACCACGAGCTGTGTTACTGAAGGTAGAAGGTAAATAGATCTCTTATTCTAATGATACTTACAGACCTTGTGAACTGAAAGTTAAAGGTTTTGTTAAGTTCCTGTAAGCTGAGTGAACATTCTAGTGTAGAGTTTATTTGTAAATTCAGTCCCACTTTGTACGGTTTTTATACTGATGTACTGTAGTCAGTCTCCATGCATGTCAGGTAGTGTATTAACATCCAAACAACACAAAAATGTCTCTTAGTGTTGAAGTTCTACAGTTCCTCAGTCTACAGCTTTGAAAGTGTCATAAAAAGTAATCAAATCATATATAATATTTTTTTTCCAGGGCAACAACAATTCACAACCACCAAAAATGTCCAGGAAGAGAAAACTTGATGCAGATGGAAGGCTGATAAGTGACAGGCTCGACTAAGAACTCCAGCTGACGCGCTTGATTCCTGTGCGGTTCCATAGAGACAGCGGTGCGGACTGATACATTTTGGGTGCTGCGGCTTATTAAATATATGATAAATAGCCAAAAGTTTTTCTGCGTGAGAAAAACGATGTGTGTCGGGAGAGCGTGAGAAAAGACCAAAATGCGTGACTGTCACTCTCAGTGTGTGACAGTTGACAGCCCTGTATATATGTAATATTTGTAAGTTGAATAATAAAAATCCAGAGTTATTTAACATTAATTAGTATTTGCATTTATTTTACATTACATTTAGTTACATTTAGCTACATTTATACTGCCTCCATTATGCTGATGTGGCCCTCGGTGACAATGAGTTTGACCCCCTGACTTACAGTATGTATGCATTAATATTTTCTCCTGTATGAATATCAATGATTCATGCAGCTGCTCAATTTAGAGGTGTGTGTGTGTGTGTGTGTGTGTGTGTGTGTGTGTGTGTGTGTGTGTGTGTGTGTGTGTGTGTGTGTGTGTGTGTGTGTGTGTGTGTTGTATGGTTTGCCTGTATCAAATAAATGAATCAAAAGAAAGAAGGAAAAAATAATAAACTTGAACATGAAACTTGTGTCACATATTCAAAATATCTTTTCTGATTTATTCTCTGATCTGTTAGTTTACCTGCTGATGCCGCAGTGCCAAGCCTTCATCGTCATAGAATCGATGGTGAATGAAGCCCTGACCCTCCCATGTAACTGCTCAGGAAATTGTCCAGTGGTTCAGTGGATCCACTTCATTCCTGGTGGAGCTGTTGTTGTTGCTCAGAGCTGGAAGTGTTCAAAACAACAGCGTTTACACTACCAGGAGACTTTATTCATATTAAATTTAAATAATTTGAATACTGTTAGCAGTATTAATATAGATTAGATTAGATTGGATTAGATTAGATTCAACTTTATTGTCATTACACATGTACAAGTAAAAGGCAACAAATTGCAGTTTGGCAACTAACCAGAAGTGCAATAAGAAGCAAGTTCAAGATGTACAGTATTTACAGTAAAAACAGTATAATATACAGATGAATATGTTATAGACAAGATGTACAGGGTGTTATATATTACACTGATATAATGTACAGGGGTCGGGGTGTAAGTATACCACTCTCGGTGCTCATGGCTCACCCGTGGTTTCCATGTCAGACTGATCTAGATCATCAGGATGATTTCAGTCAAAAAGTGGTAAAAATTCATCAGAATGGCTGAAAATTAAACCTCCTGAAACAAGATTAACAAAGCAATAAGAACACGTGCTGCACTGACGACTTCCCCGACTCTGTATTCAACGTTAATCAAAAAAAAAAAAAAAAAAAAAAGACATGCATGTAGCAACAGCTCAAAACATTATATCAATACTTGCAGTGATCACTGGCTATAAACATGAGAGTTTCTTTACAGTAGAAGCCTGAGACACCTCAGACTTGCTCATTGTGGATAAATACATACACATTTTGAACTATATATATATATCTAATAATAATCTTGAATTTTTTATTATATTAATTCTTTATATTATTCCTTATGTTTTCCTTCTGTTCTGTGTTTATGTTCTGTAAAGCTGCCTTGTACGGAAGCGTATTGCATTCACTTGAGAAAAAAAAATCTACTCTGTTTTTCTGAATTAACGACTTAATTATCTCAGAATTCTGAGATAATTTTTCATGAATAAAATTTTTTTGCTCTGTTTTTCTGAATTAACGACTTAATTATCTCAAAATTATGAGATACATTTTTCATGAATAAAAAAAAATCTACTCTGTTTTTCTGAATTAACGACTTAATTATCTCAGAATTATGAGATAATTTTTCATGAATAAAAATTTTTTGCTCTGTTTTTCTGAATTAACGACTTAGTTATCTCAAAATTATGAGATAATTTTTCATGAAAAAAAAATTAATTGTTCTGTTTTTCTGAATTAATGAGATCCCTCAAAATCCTGCCAGGAGCTCTATTTTAGGTGGATTGCATGGAAATAAACATGTCCCGCCTTTCAAGTTTAATCCAGTTTTATTTTACTTTGGGTTTGAGACATTGGGAGATACTGCTGTCTTTAAGCAATGTAAATGGTATTGTTATTAGTGCGTCAACTTTGCGCAGACACCTCAAGACTTTGCGCCTGTTCAGACGAAAAGAACATTCTGATCTGCTTGACGTTGCTGTGTTTCTACAGGATCAGTTGAACCGATATGGTATGCTTCACGGATATAAGATGATGCATCTGAAATGCATTCAGGCTGGCTATGTGGTCACACAAGAGACAATCAGGCAATTGTTGAAAATACTGGATCCCCATGGAGTGCAACTGAGGCGCCGGAATCGTCTTCGGCGACGTTTGTATCATAATCCAGGCCCGAACTTTTTATGGCATGTTGATTCATATGATAAACTCAAACCATATGGGATCTGCATCAATGGTGCAATCGACGGGTTTTCACGAATGGTGATATGGCTACATGCATACTCTACAAGTAGTGATCCCAAGGTCATCGCTGGATACTTTATTGATGCGGCGTTATCAAGGAATGGGACAGCCACCCGAATTCGCTCAGACTTAGGGACAGAGAACTGTTACATGGAACAGATGCAGATGTTCATGAGACATGATCATACGGACGACTTTTCGAGAAATTGCTATTTGTATGGCTCAAGCAATCATAACCAACGGATAGAGCAGTGGTGGGGATTTTTGAGGAAACAGCATGCACAGTTCTGGATCAACCTATTTCAAGATCTAAAAGATTCTGACGACTTCTCCGGTGACTTCATAGACAAAAGTCTAATACAGTTCACATGTCTTGAAATAATAGAGGTACAGTAAGAAATGTGCTTTAGACATGTAAATTGTGATATGTTATTCAGCTATAGATTTTGTCAATACGCCAAATGTTGTGACATGCAGCATAATTATGTCATTTCATAGGTCTAACAACTGTTCCATAACAGAAGCAAATGGGCAATAACCATTATTTAATTAGATTATTAAATTAATTTGTAGATCACAATTTTTTCCTTATTCCCATATAGTTGACTTTTTAAGAGATGGATCTCAGTATAAGTAGTTAGAATTAGCAGCAGCCTGCATCTACAACAATAAAATGATTATCTAATATTAACCCAAAAACATCATAATATAAAACACTGACAAGGAAAATTTACCGCACTATGAGTAGCCTACTTTTATTAATTTCATTCTGGTACTTTTATGAACATTTTGGTGAAAGAAAATTGTTTCTCTGCATTAGTGGGACACAGTATATGAGAGGGATGACTTATCTGACCCTGATCATATAAAACAAATCTTAACATAGAGTTTTATTGTTTTCAAATATAGAATTTAACATGCATGAAACTGTTTGAGAAACGGCTCTACTGTATCATACTGGACCATAAGCATTTATTTTGCCTGCAGGTGGTATTGCAATGGTGTGGACTAATTTTTTTTACTTCCCCACTGTTTTTTTTTTATATTTAGAGAGAACTGCAGGATGTTGTTCACCTTTGGAACACGCACAGAATTCGCCCATCCAGAAATGCTGTGTCTCCATGTGGACGTCCAGTGATGATGTACACCCTACCCCAACTTTTTGGTGCTAGGGAGTACCTTAAAGAGGTATCCCAACAGAAGATACAGGCTTGTAGGGAGGAATGTCGTGAGAGAGGACCATATCCCTGTGATAATACAGTGTTTGACATTTGTTGCCTTGCCATGGTAGAAAACAGTCTTCATCCACCAACCTCTCCAGAGGAAGCCATTGATCTTTACATGTTCTTACGTGCTTACATACGTACCCAAATTTAATAATCACAAGTTGTTCTACTGGATCAAATGACTGAATGTGAGCACCCACTCATAGCCAAAAAAACAACAGAATTGCTGTTTGGACGGAAAAGGATATATACCATGACATTCATTGTAAATGTTTGACAGAAGTACTGTGTTTGCAATCGATAATAAACACCTCTTTCATAATGGACATCTCCCAACTCAGCTCCATATCATCTCTTTTTATTCATCATTATGTAAAAAGTACATCTCATCCACAGAACTGGGAACAATCCTGTACCTGCAAATGAAAGGTATCACATGTTGCCATTGTCAAAAATGGCACATTTGTCCTTATGGTGGAACTATTTCGCATCACCAGATGTGGTCTGACACACTTTGGACTCATTGTAAACAGGGCAACCTACATGATGCTTGGATGGCCTTTAAATCAAACATATTATTGTATCTTGTTATCATGTGTCTCTGGGCTGCACATAAAGCACTTTTTTACACAATTATTTGTCATCATATAAATACATGCTAAACCAGTAAAACATTTTTTCTCCCCAGTGTGATTTACTGTGTATGTAGGAAATAAGCCTATTTGGTAAATTTGGTAATGTAGAGATGACTGTTTAAATATGTTGTCTAAAGAGTACTGGTGAATGCAGGAACTGCAGTGCAGTTGTCAAAACTCGGTAATTCTATTGTGTAGACAAAATTTGTGTGTGTTATCTGCAGTAAAGACCCGATTTGTTTGAAAACAAGAGAGAAACCTGTGCTTTTTATTTGTAAAAAGCAGAACACCTTCTAATGTACAGTGCTGTATGTTAGAACAGATTTCCAAACACTGGCAAAATTTAGAATTAACATGAGCTGACATTACCCCAGGGTCTTTTAAATTGTTAAATTGTCCCAAAAAGTATGCTCCTAAACTGCTAACAGAAATGATGGCTTATATAAAAGTTTTAAAACATTTAAAATATTGGTACATGTATCTAAATAAAAATGCATCAACAAAATGCTCATCAGCCAGTAAACTTGTTTCCACAGTAAGTTTGGTAATGACATTTTGTATAAAACTGAAACTGAAAAACAAAATAAAAAATAAATCACCCTGCACTCATAATGCAATTACTTCCCCTATGTGCTCTGTCTTACATTCACACACTATCTAAAGGTAAACAGATGGCACTGATAAGGCTACTGTATACCTGGGCAAAAGGGAAGAGTGTGTACATGTGAGTGAGTGAGACACTTCTATGCAATGTCCATTGCATAGAAGTTGCTAGACAGTATAGCCTCCATTTCAGCTCGGAGGTCAGGATAGCTGTTGTAAGTTGATGGCAGCTCTAAAGTTGGGCCACAAGTATGTGCAATAGGCCGCCTTGATAAACCTTCCAAAGGGGTGAATATGACTTGAATGTCTTTAACGCAGATGACATCAGACCCTGTCATGAATCTCAACATCTTCCGGAGGCCTATCTCATCCAATCCCCTGATGTACTGATGTAAAAATTGCAAACTTTGGTTCTCTGCTGGAGTAGCTGGAGAGGCCGTGATCAACTTTAAAACCTTCCGGGTTGATGGTTTAAGATTCTCATACATCTTCTGCATATCCAGCACACTGGGGAAGAACTCCCTGAGAGTTGGTCCTGCGACTGCTGCAATGTTATCCAGTGCATATTTTGGTTGCTGGATTATTTGCTTGTGGGCCACTTGGAGAAGCACAGCTTTCAAGTTCTCTTGTGTTGGTACTGTTCTTACTCCCATGCGATCCATAAGATCAAGAAGCTCATCTTTATCATCACCATCAAGGGTGTCTTGCAAAGCAGTGGACAAGAGATCGCGCTCAGACTGACTAAGATACAACATTAGTGAGTCAAACAATAAATCAGGTGAGACAGTGTGTTCACCAAATGTGATTGCTGCTGTAAAGGCTTGAGCCAGCCGAGAAGGAAAATATCCATGTTCCTTTAATCCCTTGACCATTATCCTACCAACAGATTTCCATTCTTCTTCTTGCCATTTTGGGGATAGTGATGGTACTCTCACATCTGCACCCTCTGCTGCACAGTCTAAAAACTCTGTCCAGAAGGCAGCATATACATCCCTGGACACGCCATCAGCATCTGCCCCCATTTCATGAATGAAGCTGTATTTCACAGAGTAGGACATAATCACTTCATCCTTGAATTGGGTAATCAGTTCCTCCAAGAGATTGACTCTGTGGAGTTTCACCGTCACATGCAAAGGTTCATAAGTAGGACTTAAGGGGCCAGCAGGCACTGTGTCAGAATGGACAGGAGTTGAGCTGTAGGTGTTGATGTGTATCTGTGCCTCTTCTATAGGCTCATGTAAGATTGTGTCATCAAGATCTTCTAAAAATGGTCCACCTTGCAAAGGGCCAAAAATGACCTCTGATGTATCACACAAAGATGTAAGATCAACAATCTCTACAGCAGTAGAGACAACATCTTCTACAGTATGTGTCTGCTGTTCACTGTCATGTGTTTTTTGTGTCAGCTGCTCATTATCTTCTGTTGTGTTTTTCTGTCGCTCATTTTGCCTCGCTGCATCTGTATGTTCATCAGTTCCTTCTGTCATCTCTGTGAACACTTCATCTTCATTTGTCTGGTGCTCTGTGAACAAGTAAAATCTTAAAATCCCCAATTTATGTGTCTCATAGAGCTCTCCCACACTAACACCCTCATCAAGGTATGCTTCCTGAAAGTCAACAATATTGTGACTAAACTCTTCCCACTTTCCCTTTCTCGATTTCTCATTGGGGAAAAATAGCTTTTTAGCTTGTGATAGAATCTCTGTTTTTGTGGCTTTCTTGGAAATATCAAGAACTCTGGTTCCTCCACCATTGCGTTTTCTCACTTGTTTCTTGTCGTGTATCCATCCTAGTTCTATTTTCCTTGTCATCTTCACGGCCCTTTTGTTATTTCTCAGATGTATCTTTGTTGGCTGCATAGAATGCTCCTCCTCAAAATCTTGATCTGTGTCTTTATTGCTTGTCAATGTGCCCAACTTTCTTCTAAGTTTTTCAAATAAGGACTGTCTTTTTAGATCATCACCACGCTTTCTCTGTTTTTCCATACAGAAACGCCTTGTAGCAATCCTATCACCATATGCTGGAATGTAAGCAGTCATAGTGGCATCATCTATTTCTCCAACTACCGAGCTGTCAATCTGTAATAAAAACAAAACAATACAGTAAGATATATTGGTTATCTTAAATCTAAGAGATGGCTATTTTTCCATATGAGTGAAAATTAATTTCTTAGCAGTAGCTACAAATCAGCAATTTATTTCTATTTTTCTTCACTTGCTTGTTTCTCTTTTCGCATGGGAATAAAAAGGAGCTAAAATATTAAGTAATTTAACACAAAAACAGCTGTCTAAAAAATGCTTGTAACCATAACAATGAAGTTTGAGTGACATAATGATGCTGAAAATAAAGTGTATTAACAGTGAAAATCCTTGACATCAAAGTTAGGGGACTGATTACTTTCATGTATTCCTCTTTAATTACATAACTATTTGCCTCAATTACAAGAAAAGCACATTGACAGAAGCAGGATGTTGTTCACCTCTGGAACACACACAGAATTCGCCCATCCACAAATGCTGTGTCTCCCTTATATTACTGCTTTTATGTTCTCCATAATATTGCTATTCCATATTGATTCCATACTTCAGCTCCCAACCAAGGCCTGTGCTGGCATCTAAACATTACTCCATCCTTTTAAAACAATATCAAATCACAACATAATGGACAGCAGTAATTGTAAGGGCACGATATTTATTTTGTGCATTTATTTATAATTTCAAACATACAAGTCAGCACTTTGCCTGAATGTATAATGGTGATGCTACTGCACAACTACTGTTACTTGTTTATGTAGGGTAGAGACCAAAATATAGTGTGAATTGACTCCTAAAGATACCTATAAACCTTATTTTACAGGACTAGAATAGGGAAGAAATGAAAACATTGTTGGGAGAGACAGGTGTGCTTGGCATAAAAAAGAAATCAGAAGCACTGGCACTAAATGTGATAGGGTTATGATTACTTGTATAATCTGCAGATTCAGTAAAATGTAAAACAATTAAAATTAATATATCGCAGGAATGAATGTGCTGTCACCTACATGATCTTGCTGCATTTTCTGAATATTTTTCTCAGGAATCCCTCGGCTCTGAAGAAACATCCACAGACCATCATCTTGTGGGAGAGGGGTATTTGAAGACGTAGCCATAGCTGGCCCTGAACAAATGTCGGAAAAAGGCAGCATTTATGTAAATATGTGTTGCACCATAAATATAAACAGATTTAGGACTGTACCCTCAAAAGTATAATTGCTTTAAATATCTCAAAAATGTATTTTGGCCAAGAGTGTGATAACCTTGCTAAAAATTGATGTTTCATGCATCAGCTGTATAGGTAGGCAACTATAGGCCTTTCTTATCACTTCTTATCACTAAGACAACTGTCTTAAGCATTTGAATGTGCCCATCTTAAACAGTAACATTACTCAAAACGTAGAGAAGGCTAGACTCAAGAAGGTCAATAGTGTTGAGACACAGGCTATATGTACTCATTTATCCGTGATCACTGCACAATCTAGTTTCTGAAAAATATATAACTTGTTTCGGAAAGCTTCAAAAAGCTAGCTTTGTTACTAAATTATTAAATGCATCAAGCTTCCGTAGTTTAGAAACATATCAACAAATAAAACAATTACAGGACACATATGCATAGTGACAAACCAAAAGAGAGGGCACAACTAAAGAAACCGAAGCAATGTCAGAATATATTCAACATTATTATTGGTGTAGCACGCTGAACACTATACTAAACGTCCGTGCAAAACTTAATCGGAATAGTATCCCTGCTGGCTTTGAAACTGGCAAAGTTCTGAATGTTTGTTTACTGTTATGTAATGTCGCGACGTCGAACGTGCTGCATGCACTGGGGATTTCTGACGTGACTTTTTCACTCCCCTGACAGCAGCCGAGCTCGCTGTGTTCGAGGACCTCTTGATTTACAGATTAAGCACTAAAGTTACAGCAAATAGCGTGGTTTACTTATCTTAGCCAACAAACTGAAAGAAAAGTGGTTAACATAATGTTCCTCGTAAAAAATCACACGTTATTATCCCCTCGACCTTAAAAGTTAAGGTTCCTTTTGCTGACTAATGGTAAATATTAGCTTAACGTTACATAAGTTAGCCTATCAACTGCAGTTGATGTACGTAACTTAAGTTAACGTAGTTAGTAAAAACTATCCCCGTAACATTATCGTTAACATACGTTTATAAACAGCTATTATAACCTCGTTTTACATGTCGTAACGCGAACAGTTAGCTGACATCATTTGGCATTAACATGTAGCCTAACTATAATAACTTAGCTATTACCTGCACTGAACCCATGTAGGCCTGGCACTGTTGTTGTTGGAGGGTCAGGCTGATTAGCATCAGCAACTGTGGCCTGACGTTACTTCGTGCAGGTGAGAGCTTCTCGCAGGATTTTGAGGGATCTCTAATTCAGAAAAACAGAGCAATTTTTTTTTATTCATGAAAAATTATCTCATAATTTTGAGATAATTAAGTCGTTAATTCAGAAAAACAGAGCAAAAAATTTTTATTCATGAAAAATTATCTCATAATTCTGAGATAATTAAGTCGTTAATTCAGAAAAACAGAGTAGATTTTTTTTTATTCATGAAAAATGTATCTCATAATTTTGAGATAATTAAGTCGTTAATTCAGAAAAACAGAGCAAAAAAATTTTATTCATGAAAAATTATCTCAGAATTCTGAGATAATTAAGTCGTTAATTCAGAAAAACAGAGTAGATTTTTTTTTCTCAAGTGAATGCAATACGCTTCCGTAGCCTTGAGACAATTATTATTGTAAAAATGCTATACAATTAAACTTGAATTGAAATGAATAGAAGAAACAAGAAAATGCAATCAACAGTCCACTTAACAAGCATAATCCTTTACAGCCAACACTCAAAACTCATGATTTTTACAATGAAATAAGATTTTCACAGTGTACACAAATGCTGAGAGAATATATAATGTCATTAATCTCTATCTTTAACAATGAAATGACTGTATGACATCGGTAATGTAATAGTACATGTCTAAACACTGCTCCATCTGTAGCACCCAGTGCATTCAACAAAACTAAAAAAGTGAAGCGAAAGTAACATATGGCTGAGTATGGTGACTCATACTCAGAATTTGTTGTGTGCATGTGTGTGTGTGTGTGGGGGGGGGGGGGGGGGGGGTTTACACACACGCCCCACGCGCTCTATCAGAATATGACTCAATAACAGTTCAAATGCTACTTGTTTTGGCACTTTTAGAGGCGGAGAGTTTAAATCCGTTCGTATTAAAAGCGCTTCCACGCAGGTGAGATCCTCATACAGAAGTGTCATATGAACCTGTTATCTAAAGATAAAGCTGTTTACTGCTTCGTGCTGCACACAAAAAGAGTCTGAGAAACTTTTTGAAAGATCCATTTTTGAATCTGTAAGTTTTTTTTTTTATCTTTTTCTGTTTGTGTTGTTAAATTGTAGTAACACTTGAGTATAAACAGACACACAGTCACTTTACAGCTGTAAAGTCAATGTGGTGTCAGATTATATATCTTTATGTGTGATGATAATTTAAGTATTTTAAGACGCACTCAGTTAACTCATAGATCAGGTATAAGGTGTGTGCGTGTGTGTGTGTGTGTGTGTGTGTGTGTGTGTGTGTGTGTGTGTGTGTGTGTGTGTGTGCATCAGCTATAAGGTGTGTGTGTGTGTGTGTGTGTGTGTGTGTGTGTGTGTGTGTGTGTGTGTGTGTGTGTGTGTGTGTGTGCATCAGCTGTAAGGGGTGTGTGTGTGTGTGTGTGTGTGTATATGTGTTTGTGTGTGTGTCTGTGTGAGTGTGTGTGTGTGTGTGTGTGTGTGTGTGTGTGTGTGTGTGCATCAGCTTTAAGGTGTGTGTGTGTGTGTCTGTGTGAGTGTGTTTGTGAGTGTGTGTGAGTGTATGTGTGTGAGTGTGTGTATGTGTATGTGTCTGTATGTGTGTGTGTGTGTGTGTGTGTGTGTGTGTGTGTGTGTGTGTGTGTGTGTGTGTGTGTGTGTGTGTGTGTGTGTGTGCATCAGCTATAAAGTCTCCTTTTCTTTACATCATGCTGCTCTTGTAGGTAACTCTTATAGGACTTTCTGAAACACCATGAAGTGGCTTTTAATTCCTGGCATCATTGTGATGGGTAAGTGTTACTGTTTATAGTTCTGTATTAAACACTGATGACATATTAAACATTTCTTGACATGATGTTGTGTTTACCCTAGTTGTGTTTTACCATGGAACCTCTAGTGGGATCCAGAATATTGTATGGTGGCGTTTTGGACAAGAGAGATTAAGAATATAAGACAAGAGTAGAGACATGCTGGATTGGATGGGATTCTGTCGGGGTTCTCATTAAACCTATTAAAGACATTCTGTCTAAGTGACTACAAGACCTGCTCAATTTAGAGGTGTACGTGTGTGGTGTTGTATTATTTGCCTGTATGAAATAAGTAAAATAAATAAAAAGGTAAGTATTAAAAAAGTGTTATCATAAAATAATTTGAAATTATATATTATTTAAAAAATACATAAGTCATGTTGGTCCAGTAATCACACTGTAATGTCTTTATGTTCACATCTACATCTAAAGTCTAATCCAATAGTCCACGTCCACAGTAGAACTGCTCTGTTTACTGAAATATATTTTAGTTTCAGGTTTATATTCATTACACAAGGGACCGATGGAATAAAGTTCAAAGTATCACCTAAGCAGCAGTGTGTATGTTTCTTTCAGATAAAGTTCTAATGACTTGTGTGAGATCTTTCTTTAACATTCTCAAAAGTCTGGACTGTTTGTTTCTGGAGCCTGTTGAGTTTTGTGTCTTGGTTCGGTTTATTTAAACATATATGAACACAGCAATCGTGCTCAGATCTGCACTGAATCAATCAGGCTTAGACGACCTGAACAATGTACTGAACGAGGATTGTTTTCCAAAAGAAACAGCTTTACATGATGGATTTATGGTGTGTCACTTATTCAAAATATCTTTTTTGATTTATTCTCTGATCTGTTAGTTTACCCGCTGATGCCACAGTGCCAATCCTTCATCGTCAGAGAATCGATGGTGAATGAAGCTCTGACCCTCCCGTGTAACTACTCAGGATATTGTCCAGCGGTTCAGTGGAGCCGCTTCATTCCTGACAAAGTTGTCGTTGTTCACAGCTGGATTTGTTCAAAACAATTTTTTCAGAAAAGATTTACACTACCAGGAGATACAAGCAGAGGAGATTTCTCCCTGATGATCAGTTCAGTAGCCTACAATGATGCAGGCTCTTACATGTGCAGCTGTAATGAAAAATCAGTGACTGAAGTAAAGCTGAAAGTTATCAGTAAGTGCTCTTGCTGTCATCAGCAGAACATTCTGTCATTCTTAACATGTCTGTAGTAAAGTCTACATTAAATGCCAAACTGTAATAACCTGATTTGTTTTTGTTTATCCGGAAGTTCCGACAGTTGTAAAGGCTTTCGAGGGGAAGAACGTCACTCTCCCGTGTTACGGAGACACTCGACAAGTCGTTAAAGATGTAAAGTGGAAGAAAGATGGACACGAGGTTCTGCTGTACACTCCTGCAAACAGATGGATGACTAAACAAAACAGATTCACGATGTCAGTAGAAGGCTTTCTAGACGGTGATCTCTCTCTTCACATCAGTCCAGTTCACGTGTCTGATACAGGATTATATCAGTGTCTCATCCACGATGAATCTCAGGACGGAGAACCACGAGCTGTGTTACTGAAGGTAGAAGGTAAATAGATCTCTTATTCTAATGATACTTACAGACCTCATGAACTGAAAGTTAAAGCTTTAATTTCCTGTGAGCTGAGTGAACATTCTAGTGTAGAGTCTATTTGTAAATTCAGTCCCACTTTGTACTGTTTTTATACTGATGTACTGTAGTCAGTCTCCATCCATGTCAGGTAGTGTGTTAACATCCAAACAACACAAAAATGGCTCTTATTGTTGAAGTTCTACAGTTCCTCAGTCTACAGCTTTGAAAGTGTCTTAATATATAATCAAATAATATATTTTTTTTCCAGGGCAACAACAATTCACAACCACCAACAGCGCTCCAGTTTCAGGAGGGTTTGCACTGCTAGGATTGTTCATCTCTGTAGGGATCAACATTTACATTACATGAGATTACCTGATCATTTTTATTACATGAGAAAATTCAGAGACCAGATTTAATCTAAGACTGCAGGATCTTTAGCTTTCCTGTACATCACTGTTCTGTTGTCCTGTATGTTCTTTTTATTCTGTGTGTTTATTGTCCTGTTCTCATCTCACACTGTATGCAATCTTATGTACTGTTACATGTTACACCATGGTACTGGAGTCATTTTTGTTCTATAATGTACAAGCTATATAGCTGTGATGTGTGAAGGGACTCATGGCTGGTGAGGCACTGACTCTTTTAAAGTCAGATTTACAAATATATGAGTTCAACTGAGTATCTTAAATTCACCATTCAGGTGGCTGCTTGCACATTGATTAATAGTTATTTAATGTCTCCTGTTTTAACTTGAAAAGTCATATTAAATGAAGAGGAAACACAACAGTATTTAAACGTCTACACAATGACTTAATTAACATTTACTTGTATTCAAGTTCTTCTGAAAAAGGTTTTGAAATGCTGGAGCCACCACAAGTGTTTTATTTCCTTTGTTTTAAACCATATTTAACCCTTGTGTTGTCCTCCTATACAAATTAGGAGCGCTAATTTCACGCTAATCAACTTGACCTTGTCTTTTTTGACTGCTTATAAAAAATGAACTATATATGATAGCTTTTTTTTTTTAACTTTTAACTTTTTACTTTTAACTTGTTTCCAACATATTAACATATATTTTGAAAAAAAAAAGTCATATTTGGTATAATAAACCTCATTATTATGCAAAAATGCCTCATTTTTTAGTAAAAAAAAAAAAAAAGAAAGAAAATTTTAATTATTTTCACTATAGAGTCACAATAGTTGATGCACAATTACAGGCTGGTATATTTCGAGAGCAGGGGATTGTTTTGAAACCATTTTACCATGTTAAACCTTATAAAATTATGCCATGTTTTGAGTAAAATAAGCTGAAATTATTAAATATTATTTTGGATAACGACTGACTGATGAATGTCAAACATTACTCAGCATATCTCTAGGCCAAAGCTGACTGATGCAACTAAATGTATAAATAAGAGAGGGGAAACAAATATGATTTACAAAACACATGGATTTTATTTTTTAACTTCTTTATAGAAATATGAATATGTGTGTGCACGCATGCATGTGTGTGTGTGTGTGTGTGTGTGTGTGTGTGTGTGTGTGTGTGTGTGTGTGTGTGTGTGTGTGTGTGTGTGTGTGTGTGTGTGTGTGTGTGAAATGTTTAAAAATACATAGCCTTTGTTTTGTCTAGAGGCCAACTGAAATTCAATGTCTAATGCTTTGAACTGTGTGTGTGTGTGTGTGTGTGTGTGTGTGTGTGTGTGTGTGTGTGTGTGTGTGTGTGTGTGTGTGTGTGTGTGTGTGTGTGTGTGTGTGTGTGTGTGAAGCTTCTTGGTCGATCAGATTTTGCCCCCAGCTGGACAAATGCATCTGACAAGTGTGAAATATTTACAAATGAGTAGCTTTTTTTTTCTGGAGGCATAATGAATTGCAATGCCCAATGCTTGTGTGTGTGTGTGTGTGTGTGTGTGTGTGTGTGTGTGTGTGTGTGTGTGTGTGTGTGTGTGTGTGTGTGTGTGTGTGTGTGTGTGTTTGTGTGTGTGTGTGTGTGTGTGTAGAGCATCATTTCGGTAGATCATATTTTGCTCTCTGCCAGGCGAAGGCATATCAAAATTGTGAAATATTTACAAA
Source organism: Tachysurus fulvidraco (assembly GCF_022655615.1). Taxonomy (NCBI): domain Eukaryota; kingdom Metazoa; phylum Chordata; class Actinopteri; order Siluriformes; family Bagridae; genus Tachysurus; species Tachysurus fulvidraco. Next base: position 3,438,802 of record NC_062525.1, read on the forward strand.
TGTTTGTCTTTTTTTTTCTGGAGGCCTAATGAAATGCAATGGGCAATTTGTGTATGCATGTGTGTGTTTGGGGGGGGGGGTGAGTGGGTGTTTTGGGTGCGTGTATTAGTGAACATTTTACGTGTGCATTTTTGTGTCTGTATGTACTGTATGTTTATTGCCCTGAAAAGGGCAAAAGTGTGACCTATTGCCCCACTAAATGTGGCCGAATCAAAATGACCCAAGAGGATCACGAACGCGTAGTATATACTGTTCTGAACACATAGTTCAACGAAAATAGACTAAATTAATTTTGCTTGCAAAGTTCATAATTTGGAACAATCCTGGTAAATTTCAGGCAAATATGTGGAAGAAAACCAAAGTTATAACACATTAAATTCTTACATTTGTTTAAAAGTCATATTATTTAAATTTAAATAATTTGAATGTGTATTTTAATGATAATGAAAATTAAGTGATGGTTTTATTTTGTGTTTTTCACTTTGATTTTTTCTTTTCATTTTGCCTTGATTCTTGAAAATTATTATTAAAGAATTAATGTTTTAAAACTTTAAGTTAAACCGGTGTCGAGCTGTTTTAATGCATTTTTTAGATGTATTATGGTGCCCGAACCCGTTAATATTATTTTATTGCTTTTGTATTAGTTGTTTGAAAAGTAAAAAAAAAAAAAAAAAAAGGTCGGTCTTACGGCAAACAAGAATATTTGGCCTCAGTGGTGTTCGTTTCGCAAACTTTGACCATACACTTTTTGACAAACAATGCATGGGAAATACAAAACTTAGGAATAAAATTATTTTTGAGCCATTTCCTTTTAACAGCGCGCACACGCGCACACACACACACACACACACACACACACACACACACACACACACACACACACACACACACACACACACACACACACACACACCTTATACCTGATCTATGAGTTAACTGAGTGCGTCTTAAAATACTTAAATTATCATAACACATAAAGATATGTTATCTGACACCACATTGACTTTACAGCTGTAAATACGAACGGATTTAAATTCTGCCACTTCCGATGTGTGGCAAACTCAATTTGAGTGGGCGAATGTGAACAAGTCAATGAGTCAACAAGTGTAAAGGCAATGTGGTTTCAGATAACAATGTGTGGCAAACTCAAGTTGAGTGAATGTGAACATTCGCCCACTCAAATTGAGTTTGCCACACATCGGAAAAGGTAAGTATTAAAAAAAAGTGTTTTCATAAAATAATTTAAAATTATATATTATTTAAAAAATACATAAGTCCTGTTGGTCCAGTAATCACACTGTAATGTCTTTATGTTCACATCTACATCTAAAGTCTAACCCAATAGTCCACGTCCACAGTAGAACTGCTCTGTTTACTGAAATATATTTTAGTTTCAGGTTTATATTCATTACACACAAGGGACCGATGGAATAAAGTTCAAAGTATCACCTAAGCAGCAGTGTGTATGTGTTTCTTTCAGAGAAAGTTCTAATGACTTGTGTGAGATCTTTCTTTAACATTCTCAAAAGTCTGGACTGTTTGTTTCTGGAGCCTGTTGAGTTTTGTCCCTTGGTTCGGTTTCTTTAAACATATATGAACACAGCAATCGTGCTCAGATCTGCACTGAATCAATCAGGCTTAGACGACCTGAACAATGTACTGAACGAGGATTGTTTTCCAAAAGAAACAGCTTTAAATGATGGATTTATGGTGTGTCACTTATTCAAAATATCTTTTTTGATTTATTCTCTGATCTGTTAGTTTACCCGCTGATGCCACAGTGCCAATCCTTCATCGTCAGAGAATCGATGGTGAATGAAGCTCTGACCCTCCCGTGTAACTACTCAGGATATTGTCCAGCGGTTCAGTGGAGCCGCTTCATTCCTGACAAAGTTGTCGTTGTTCACAGCTGGATTTGTTCAAAACAATTTTTTCAGAAAAGATTTACACTACCAGGAGATACAAGCAGAGGAGATTTCTCCCTGATGATCAGTTCAGTAGCCTACAATGATGCAGGCTCTTACATGTGCAGCTGTAATGAAAAATCAGTGACTGAAGTAAAGCTGAAAGTTATCAGTAAGTGCTCTTGCTGTCATCAGCAGAACATTCTGTCATTCTTAACATGTCTGTAGTAAAGTCTACATTAAATGCCAAACTGTAATAACCTGATTTGTTTTTGTTTATCCGGAAGTTCCGACAGTTGTAAAGGCTTTCGAGGGGAAGAACGTCACTCTCCCGTGTTACGGAGACACTCGACAAGTCATTAAAGATGTAAAGTGGAAGAAAGATGGACACGAGGTTCTGCTGTACACTCCTGCAAACAGATGGATGACTAAACAAAACAGATTCACGATGTCAGTAGAAGGCTTTCTAGACGGTGATCTCTCTCTTCACATCAGTCCAGTTCACGTGTCTGATACAGGATTATATCAGTGTCTCATCCACGATGAATCTCAGGACGGAGAACCACGAGCTGTGTTACTGAAGGTAGAAGGTAAATAGATCTCTTATTCTAATGATACTTACAGACCTCATGAACTGAAAGTTAAAGCTTTAATTTCCTGTGAGCTGAGTGAACATTCTAGTGTAGAGTCTATTTGTAAATTCAGTCCCACTTTGTACTGTTTTTATACTGATGTACTGTAGTCAGTCTCCATCCATGTCAGGTAGTGTGTTAACATCCAAACAACACAAAAATGGCTCTTATTGTTGAAGTTCTACAGTTCCTCAGTCTACAGCTTTGAAAGTGTCTTAATATATAATCAAATAATATATTTTTTTTCCAGGGCAACAACAATTCACAACCACCAACAGCGCTCCAGTTTCAGGAGGGTTTGCACTGCTAGGATTGTTCATCTCTGTAGGGATCAACATTTACATTACATGAGATTACCTGATCATTTTTATTACATGAGAAAATTCAGAGACCAGATTTAATCTAAGACTGCAGGATCTTTAGCTTTCCTGTACATCACTGTTCTGTTGTCCTGTATGTTCTTTTTATTCTGTGTGTTTATTGTCCTGTTCTCATCTCACACTGTATGCAATCTTATGTACTGTTACATGTTACACCATGGTACTGGAGTCATTTTTGTTCTATAATGTACAAGCTATATAGCTGTGATGTGTGAAGGGACTCATGGCTGGTGAGGCACTGACTCTTTTAAAGTCAGATTTACAAATATATGAGTTCAACTGAGTATCTTAAATTCACCATTCAGGTGGCTGCTTGCACATTGATTAATAGTTATTTAATGTCTCCTGTTTTAACTTGAACAGTCATATTAAATGAAGAGGAAACACAACAGTATTTAAACGTCTACACAATGACTTAATTAACATTTACTTTAGTTTACTTGTATTCAAGTTCTTCTGAAAAAGATTTTGAAATGCTGGAGCCACCACAAGTGTTTTATTTCCTTTGTTTTAAACCATATTTAACCCTTGTGTTGTCCTCCTATACAAATTAGGAGCGCTGAGTCAACTTGACCTTGTCTGTTTTGACTGCTTATAAAAAATGAACTATATATGATAGCTTTTTTTTTTTTTTTTTTACTTTTAACTTGTTTCCAACATATTAACATATATTTTGGAAAAAAAATTGTCATATTTGGTATAATAAACCTCATTATTAAAAAATGCCTCATTTTTTAGTAAAAAAAAATAAAGAAATTTTTAATTATTTTCACTATAGAGTCACAATAGTTGATGCACAACTACAGGCTGGTATATTTCGAGAGCAGGGGATTGTTTTGAAACCATTTTACCATGTTAAACCTTATAAAATTATGCCATGTTTTGAGTAAAATAAGCAGAAATTATTAAATATTATTTTGGATAACGACTGACTGATGAATGTCAAACATTACTCAGCATATCTCTAGGCCAAAGCTGACTGATGCAACTAAATGTATAAATAAGAGAGGGGAAACAAATATGATTTACAAAACACATGTATTTTATTTTTGAACTTCTTTATAGAAATATGAATGTGTGTGTGTGCATGCGTGCGTGTGTGTGAAATGTTTAAAAATACGTAACCTTTGTTTTGTCTAGAGGCCAACTGAAATTCAATGTCTAATGCTTTGAACAGTGTGTGTGTGTGTGTGTGTGTGTGTGTGTGTGTGTGTGTGTGTGTGTGTGTGTGTGTGTGTGTGTGTGTGTGTGTGTGTGTGTGTGTGTGTGTGTGTGTGTGAGAAGCTTCTTGGTAGATCAGATTTTGCCCCCAACTGGACAAATGCATCTGACAAGTGTGAAATACTTACAAATGAGTAGCTTTTGTTTTTTCTGGAGGCATAATGAATTGCAATGCCCAATGCTTGTGTGTGTGTGTGTTTGTGTGTGTGTGTGTGTGTGTGTGTGTGTGTGTGTGTGTGTGTGTGTGTGTGTGTGTGTGTGTGTGTGTGTGTGTGTGTGTGTGTGTGTGTGTGTCTGTGTGTAGAGCATCATTTCGGTAGATCATATTTTGCTCTCTGCCAGGCAAAGGCATATCAAAATTGTGAAATATTTACAAATGTTTGTCTTTTTTATTTCTCTGGAGGCCTAATGAAATGCAATGCCCAATTTGTGTGTGCATGTGTGTGTGTTGGGGGGGGGGGAGTGTGTTTTTTGGGTGCGTGTGTTAGTGAACATTTTACGTGTGCATTTTTGTGTCTGTATGTACTGTATGTTCATTGCACTGAAAAGGGCAAAAGTGTGACCTATTGCCCCACTAAATGTGGCCGAATCAAAATGACTCAAGAGGATCACGAACGCGTAGTATATACTGTTCTGAACACATAGTTCAACGAAAATAGACAAAATTAATTTTGCTTGCAAAGTTCATAATTTGGAACAATCCTGGTAAATTTCAGGCAAATATGTGGAAGAAAACCAAAGTTATAACACATTAAATTCTTCCAGCGGGGTCAAAAAAACCCAGTGACAACATGTAGGTTAAACATGCAGGTCCTGTATAAATATATGCTTTTATGATGATTATTAGAGGTACAAAAGTGACAAAACGTTCTGTCCAGAAACCAAGTCTAAGCCAAAAACTGCTGATCAAACGATGAATATGTTGAAACGTAGAGAACATTTGTATTTGTGTTATATGATCATTTTTTGCCTGTTGTGTTATAAGGGTGCAAATAATTATGTTATTACATCTATAACACAGATGCTGTTTACACTCATGGTGATGTTTATGATATAGACTGTGTGATTGTCTTTAATGATTGTTTATAAGAATTTGTTTAAAAGTCATATTATTTAAATTTATATAATTTGAATGTGTATTTTAATGATAATGAAAATTAAGTGATGGTTTTATTTTGTGTTTTTCACTTTGATTTTGTTTTTCATATTGCCTTGATTCTTGAAAATTATTACAAAAGAATTAATGTTTTAAACCTTGTTCATTTTTTTTGTATGTATATTTTTTGTTTTAATGTTTTAATGTAAGGTGGATGAAGGAAAATGATCCCTAAATTAAATATGGAGTATAAAATATTATTGATTGTATTATGTTCATTGTTGTGTCTGTTTAGTGCTTGCAGACTCCAGCATTCACACAAGACAAAGATGAAACACAACTTAATTTAAACGCATTTTAAATGTCTACACAAGTCCTTAATTAACATTTACTTTATTATACTTCATAAAATTTCTGAAAAAGGATTTGAAATGCTGGAGCCACCTGAAGAGGTTCAGAAAAGGTCTTTCAGAGGTCCTAAGAGACAATTCTTTAACCATTTCTTTTTCTCATTAGTTGTAAGAAATGTCACCAAAGCATTTTATAGAGCAAAACACATTGTGAAGTGTTTTATTAACTTTGCTAAACTATATTTTAAAATGTATATACTGTATAATTATACACTTTTGTGATGCATATTAAAGGTACGAAAGATAAAAGGTTCCAAAAATTGCTGGACAAATTATGAAATTAAGAACGTGTTGAAATTTAGAGTTTTCCGAGAAAATGTGTATTTGTACATTCTCTCTCTCTCTCTCTCACACACACACACACACACACACACACACACACACACACACACACACACACACACACACACACACACACACACACACACACACGTATAAGTAGGTAATATATAAATAATCACACTACCGTGTTAAAAGCAAGACTTTTATTTGTTGTTATTTCCACGAGATGGCGCTAGATTACAAAAAATCTTGCTTGCATTAATAATAGAAATCTGTTTATTTCTTTTTTTTTCTTATTTCGTTTTCGATAAAGCATCATGAAGAGAAATCACATGTTCTAACGATAAAAAAAGAATTAAAAAGAACTAAGATTGATTATTAAAAAAAGACATTATTTCGACTCCAGACATTTTCGGATTCGAGAGTCGACTCTGAAGCTTCAGAATCGATTAAATATAGTGACGCTATTCAGAAATATTACCAGTCTCGAGAAGTTGAGCTCATTATTTACACGAAAAACGGCGATAAGATGATTTGGTCATCCATAACAGCGAGAACATAACAGTTAGAAATGTATTCAATTTAATTAATATTGCACTGTTTCCTGTCTTTTCATGAATTGTTGTGCAGAATCGACTCAACTGATTCATAATCACTATATTCAGATTCGGAGTCAACTCCGAGCAGCCTGGATCAGGGACAATGTTATTACAGTATGTGGTCACAAAAGTGCTCGTCAGGACTCAGCCCGGACTTTGGCCACGTGCTTTTGTTGTTCTATGTTCACGTGTCTGCCCCGCCCTTGTCTCTTCCTCCCCGATTCTGCACACCTGTTCGTCATGTCTAATTGTCTTGTCTTTGTAACTGTGCCGAGTTGACTTGAGATGCTATCATTTGTCGTGTGTCCGAGGCTGTGTCCTTGTTTCATGTTTTTGTATTTAAACCTGTATATTTTACGCTGTCCTGCATTTGGGTCTGTTTTTATCCCTGCGTCGCTGACAGTGCTGGATGACTCAAGTCTGGTCTCGAGATTTAATTTGTAAGATTGAGTTGAGCTGGTATCCATTGTACCTGCACCTTTTTTGCATTTGCACCTGGACCTGTTTTCAGGGTTCTCAAGTTTTGAAGAAAGACAAGAGTGACATCTCCAACCACCAAGTTGGGAAGTAACGGAGTAAAAATACGTCCTTACTTTTTCTGGTATGTGAAGTGACATACGGCTAAGTATGGTGACCCATACTCAGAATTCGTTCTCTGCATTTAACCCATCCAAAGTGCGCACACACACAGCGGGCAGTGGGCAGCCATTTATGCTGCGGCGCCCGGGGAGCCCGGGTGGGGGGGGGGAGGGGGGGGTGTGATTCGGTGCCTTGCTCAAGGGCACCTCAATCGTGACCGGCCCGAGACTCGAACCCACAACCTTCGGGTTAGGAGTCAGACTCTCTAACCATTAGGCCACGACTGCCCCCAAAAATATATGGTAACGCTTCACGACTTGCGTGGCATCCTTGCGCAGGGGCCATGCTAATCTTCTCTGTATCGTTCCAATTTTTTTAGTATATGTGCTGCCGTAGCAAGTATCAGTACTTTACTCCACTATTTATTTTTCGGACAACTTTTTACTTTTACTCATTACATTTTTACACAAATATCTGTACTTTTTACTTCTTATATTTTTAAAACAGACTCGTTAGTTTTAGTATTATTCCTTGTCATTGAGCGCTGTTTCCAGCCTATCATCCTATCATAGTGCGGCTTTTTCCCCATGTGACTGGTGTACATGGGCGTAAATTTCATTTAACAGTAGGGGGGGACAATAAATATAAAATTTCTCATGAGCAATTTTTGAAGGGGGACACAAATAATACTCTAATTGTACTTATAAAGATTATTATTGTAGCATGGAGACGCGTCATTATGGGTATTTTCAAAGTTTTTATTCAGAGAAAGTAAAACATAAAAATAATCACAACAATAAAAACAAGGAATTAAAAAAGGTTTTAAATTTTCTTTAAAATTAATCAAGACACTAAATAACCATAGAAATTGATTATACAAAAAAAAATACAGTGAGGTCAGTTCGGACGCAGCACGGTGCTCATTTAGTAAATATGCTAAACAGCTAAACAATATGCTAATTGTGGCCATTAATGTTAAGTTAACATTATGCCAAGTCGTCCTAAATAAAACAATGCATGGGAAACGGCTTTGGCGTGTTAGTTACAGTGCACTATACAACAAGCAAGTAAACAAGCTAACGTTAACTAAGTAATATTGTAATCGCTAATATAGCAGATTCATGGAAAATTACATCCGTAATCAGCATTTTGGCGCAACTAAATTATGAATGAGTCTGCATCAACTATATTAAAGAGAATCACTTTATTTAAAGTGCATAAAATCCCCGACTTAATGGAGTTAACTGAGCCGCAGCCACACACCTGACTCCTGTGTACAGAGTAGGTGAAATGACCTGGGAAAACAGGCAGTGGGTCAAACCATTGTGAGGAAGGGGAGGGGGACTCAACTGTTTCTAAATGCATTTTTGCGTTTGGTTTTTTTTCTACTTACACAATTATTTAGGTATACATACATATATTTTACACAATAGAGAGTGCGATATTTTTTAAATAATTTTTGGGGGGGGGGGGGGACAATCCTCGGATGGGGGGGGGGGGCATTTCCCCCCCCGCATTTACGCCCATGCTCCTGACACAAGCGGTTCTTAAGTCTAGACCAGCAACGTTTTGGTGCTACTTAAGAACCACTTTTCCTGGTTCGGAGCCGGTGCTTTGGCGGTCGAAACAGAAAGAAATGGTTCTAAATTAGGCTCTGGCTCCGAACCAGCACTCGAACTGCCTCGGTGGAAAAGGGGCAATTCAATGTGATTCAAGGCAGGCTTTTATACTTTTTTACTGTGGCCAGATAGATTTGGCTGTCAGGTTTGGTTGGCTTTGTGCTCTTTAGACTGCTACCATCTTATTTCATAAATACCTCTCGGTTTCCCAAACATATCTCACCAGCCGACTCTGTGTGCGCTGCTTCTTTTCTAACGTCACGGTCTATATATGGTCATACTTCCTGCTACTTCTCAGGCTGTGATATAGAAATGAAGTTAACAGGAACTTGACAGCAGGCTTTAAAACACTTTTTCACTTTTAACAGTAGGCATTGAACCACGTGTGGCCAGATACTCTCAGTAATACACAGTAGGCTTTATAAATGTTTACTACTAGAAAGTTTAAATTAAAATACACAAGATTAATCTAATCAACTCTATTACATGAGGATACATGATTATAAGTAAAAGAGAAGCATCTCAGAATTTTTCTTGAACATTCTGAAAATAAAACATATTAACACATAATGCATTATAGTCTTCTTTTTTCTTTTGGAATCCTCTTCCAGCTGTTTAAGTACAGCGTCTGATCCCACGGTGTCTTCTTTTAAACACTCGTATTCAGATCTTTCAACTCTTCAACCAATTCTTCAACCTTTTGGCTTTTTACATCAATCTTTCTTTGTTTGTTCCCCTTACGTTTAGCTTTTCTTTCCCTATTTCTCCTTCTCTTTGTATTATCTATGTCCGTCTGTCTATTGACGGATAAGTTAATAATTGGTCGTGGTGTACCTTGATATTTATTATTATTTATTTGCTGAGAACCATTATTAAAAAAATCAGGTATCAGGTATGTAGAGTCCTGTAACTCCATCCAGTACATGACGGTGTCTGGTAACATCTCTTGCATGCCGCTGGCTCACAACATATTAGTTATAAGAAATGTCACCAGAGAATCTCTGTTCTATAACATCTCATATTGTGGAGTCTTTTATTATTTTATACTTTAAAATGTATATACTGCATAACCATACAATTGTGTGATGCACTTTGAAGAAGAGTTCCAGTGTAGTGATGATAAATTGTGTCCTAAGTCTAGGCCAAAACTTGGTAAACAAATTCAGATTATGTTGAAATGTAGAGAACATTAGTATTTGTGTTATAGGATCATATTTGCTTTTGTTCTTTAAGGGTTAAAATAATTCTGTACTCTCCTGGTGATGTTATTCATAATAAATTTTTTAAAAAATTAATAAATATTTTAATCACACTAATGTGCAGGGCTTTTTATTTGTTAAAATTATTACTTGTAGACTATTTCCACTAGAATACACAAGTTAATATAGATTAGATAAGATTAGATTCACACAGGCATAAAAGGAACTCCCACTAAATACGAAAACACATTGCAGACATAAACCTCGGTATGAGTGGGCGATGTGGTTTTACTTTTAACCACACACATATCTGATTGAAAAGCAAGGGGAAGCTGTGTCAGTTCGTTTAAAAAGCGCTACCAAGAGTACAGAAGTCACATATGAACCTGTAATCTAAAGGTAAACCTGCTTGGTGCTGCACACAAAAAGAGTTTGAGAAACGTTTTGAAACGTTCATTGTGAATCTGTAAGTTGTTTTTTTTTTTATCTTTTTCTGTTTGTGTTGTTAAATTGTAGTAACACTTAAGTATAAACAGACACACAGTAACTTTACAGCTGTAAAGTCAATGTGGTGTCAGATAATATATCTTTATGTGTGATGAGAGAGAGAGCTATAAAGTTTCCTTTTCTTTACATTATGCTACTCTTGTAGGTAACTCTTATAGGACTTTCTTAAACACCATGAAGTGGCTTTTAATTTCTTGCATCACTGTGATGGGTAAGTGTTACTGTTTATAGTTCTGTATTAAACACTGATGACAGATTCAAACATTTCTCGACTATAAGAATATAAGACAAGAGTAGAGACATGCTGGATTGGATGGGGTTCTGTCGGGGTTCTCATTAAACCTATTAAAGACATTTAAGCTTCTGTCTAAGTGACTATAAGACCTGCTCCTGCTCAGTTTAGAGTTGTATGTGTGTGGTGTTGTATTATTTGCCTGTATGAAATAAATAAAAGAAAGAAAAAGGTAAGTAGTTAAAAAAAAGTGTTATCTTAAAATAATTTAAAGTTACATATCATTTAAAAAATCCTTAAGTCATGTTGGTCCAGTAATCACACTGTAATGTCTTTATGTTCACATCTAAATCTAAAGTCTAATCCAATAGTCCACGTCCACAGTAGAACTGCTCTGTTTCCTGAAACTAAAATATATTTCAGTAAACAGAGAAGTCTTGCTCTGTCTTGCTCAGATCTTGCTCAGATCTGCAACGAATCAATCAGGCTTAGACGACCTGAACAATTTACTGAACGAGGATTGTTTTCCAAAAGAAACAGCTTTAAATGATGGATTTATGGTGTGTCACATATTCAAAATATATTTTCTGATTTATTCTCTGATCTGTTAGTTTACCTGCTGATGCCGCAGTGCCAAGCCTTCATCGTCAGAGAATCGATGGTGAATGAAGCCCTGACCCTCCCGTGTAACTGCTCAGGAAATTGTCCAGTGGTTTTGTGGATCCATTTCATTCCTGACAAAGTTGTCGTTGTTCAAAGCTGGATTTGTTCAAAACAAGAGAATTTTAACAAAAGATTTACACTACCAGGAGATACAAGCAGAGGAGATTTCTCCCTGATGATCAGTTCAGTAGCCTACACTGATGCAGGCTCTTACATGTGCAGATGTAATGAAAAATCAGTGACAGAAGTAAAGCTGAAAGTTATCAGTAAGTGCTCTTGCTGTCATCAGCAGAACATTCTGTCGTTCTTAAAATGTCTGTAGTAAAGTCTGACCAGCCACATTAAATGCTAAACTGTAATAACATGATTTGTTTTTGTTTATCCGGAAGGTAAATAGATCTCTTATTCTAATGATACTTACAGACCTTGTGAACTGAAAGTTAAAGCTTTAAGTTCCTGTGAGCTGAGTGAACATTGTAGTGTAGAGTTTATTTGTAAATTCAGTCCCACTTTGTACTGTTTTTATACTGATGTACTGTAGTCAGTCTCCATGCATGTCAGGTAGTGTGTTAACATCCAAACATCACAAAAATGTCTCTTATTGTTGAAGTTCTACAGTTTCTCAGTCTACAGCTTTGAAAGTGTCTTAATATATAATCAAATAATATTTTTTTTTCCAGGGCAACAACAATTCACAACCACCAACAGCGCTCCAGTTTCAGGAGGGTTTGCACTGCTAGGATTGTTCATCTCAGTAGTGATCAACATTTACATTACATGAGATTACCTGATAATTTTTATTACATGAGAAAATGCAGAGACCAGATTTTATCTAAGACTGCAGGATCTTTAGCTTTCATGTACATCACTGTTCTGTTGTCCTGTATGTTCCTTTTATTCTGTGTGTTTATTGTCCTGTTCTCATCTCACACTGTATGCAATCTTATGTACTGTTACATGTTACACCATGGTACTGGAGTCATTTTTGTTCTATAATGTACAAGCTATATAGCTGTGATTTGTGAAGGGACTCATGGCTGGTTGATTTGTGAAGGGACTCATGGCTCACAACTTCTTCTGAAAAAGGTTTTGAAATGCTGGAGCCACCACAAGTGTTTTATTTCCTTTATTTTAAACCATATTTAACCCTTGTGTTGTCCTCCTATACAAATTAGGAGCGCTGAGTCAACTTGACCTTGTCTGTTTTGACTGATTATAAAAAATGAACTATATATGATAGCTTTTTTTTTTTAACTTCTAACTTCTTTCCAACATATTAACATATATTTTGAAAAAAAATTGTCATATTTGGTATAATAAACCTAATTATTATGCAAAAATGCCTCATTTTTTAGTAAAAAAAAAAATAAAGAAATTTTTTATTATTTTCACTATAGAGGCACAATAGTTGATGCACAATTACAGGCTGGTATATTTCAAGAGCAGGGGATTGTTTTGAAACCATTTTACCATGTTAAACCTTATAAAATTATGCCATGTTTTGAGTAAAATAAGCAGAAGTTATTAAATATTATTTTGGATAACGACTGACTGATGAATGTCAAACATTACTCAGCATATCTCTAGGCCAAAGCTGACTGATGCAACTAAATGTATAAATAAGAGAGGGGAAACAAATATGATTTACAAAACACATGTATTTTATTTTTGAACTTCTTTATAGAAATATGAATGTGTGTGTGTGCATGCGTGCGTGTGTGTGAAATGTTTAAAAATACGTAACCTTTGTTTTGTCTAGAGGCCAACTGAAATTCAATGTCTAATGCTTTGAACAGTGTGTGTGTGTGTGTGTGTGTGTGTGTGTGTGTGTGTGTGTGTGTGTGTGTGTGTGTGTGTGTGTGTGTGTGTGTGTGTGTGTGTGAAGCTTCTTGGTAGATCAGATTTTGCCCCCAGCTGGACAAATCCATCTGACAAGTGTGAAATACTTACAAATGAGTAGCTTTTGTTTTTTCTGGAGGCATAATGAATTGCAATGCCCAATGCTTGTGTGTGTGTGTGTGTGTGTGTGTGTGTGTGTGTGTGTGTGTGTGTGTGTGTGTGTGTGTGTGTGTGTGTGTGTGTGTGAGTGTGTGTGTGTGTGTGTGTGTGTGTGTGTGTGTGTGTGTGTGTGTGTGTGTGTGTGTGAGTGTGTGTGTGTGTGTGTGTGTGTGTGTGTGTGTGTGTGTGTGTGTGTGTGTGTGTGTGTGTGTGAGTGTGTGTGTGTGTGTGTGTGTGTGTGTGTGTGTGTGTAGAGCATCATTTCGGTAGATCATATTTTGCTCTCTGCCAGGCGAAGGCATATCAAAATTGTGAAATATTTACAAATGTTTGGCTTTTTTTTCTGGAGGCCTAATGAAATGCAATGCCCAATTTGTGTGTGCATGTGTGTGTGTGTGGGGGGGGGGGGGGGGGGGTGCTTGTGAGTGTGTGTTTTGGGTGCGTGTATTAGTGAACATTTTACGTGTGCATTTTTGTGTCTGTATATACTGTATGGTCATTGCACTGAAAAGGGCAAAAGTGTGACCTATTGCCCCACTAAATGTGGCCGAATCAAAATGACCCAAGAGGATCACGAACGCGTAGTATATACTGTTCTGAACACATAGTTCAACGAAAATAGACAAAATTAATTGTGCTTGCAAAGTTCATAATTTGGAACAATCCTGGTAAATTTCAGGCAAATATGTGGAAGAAAATCCAAATTATGACACATTAAATTCTTCCAGCGGGGTCAAAAAAACCCAGTGACAACATGTAGGTTAAACATGCAGGTCCTGTATAAATATATGCTTTTATGATGATTATTAGAGGTACAAAAGTGACAAACGTTCTGTCCAGAAACCAAGTCTAAGCCAAAAACTGCTGATCAAACGATGAATATGTTGAAACGTAGAGAACATTGTGTGATTGTCCTTAAATGATTGTTTATAAGAATTTGTTTAAAAGTCATATTTAAATTTAAATAATTTGAATGTGTATTTTAATGATAATGAAAATTAAGTGATGGTTTTATTTTGTGTTTTTCACTTTGATTTTTTTTTCATTTTTCCTTGATTCTTGAAAATTATTACTAAAGAATTAATGTTTTAAAACTTTAAGTTAAAGCGGTGTCGAACTGTTTTAATGCAATTTTGATGTATTATGGTGCCCGAACCCGTTAATATTATTTTATTGCTTTTGTATTAGTTGTTTGAAAAGTTAAAAAAAAAAAGGTCGGTCTTACGGCAAACAAGAATATTTGACCGTACACTTTTTGACAAACAATGCATGGGAAACGGCATGGGCAAATACAAAACTTAGGAATAAAATTATTTTTGAGCCATTTCCTTTTTCAGCGCGCACACGCACACACACACGCCCACGCGCTCTTTCAGAATATGACTTAGTAAACATTCAGTGAACTTGGGTGTGGTTCACCCGCTGAGAGAGAGTGTGTGTGTGTGTGTGTGTGTGTGTGAGAGAGAGAGAGAGAGAGAGAGAGAGAGAGAGAGAGAGAGAGAGAGAGAGAGAGAGAGAGAGAGCGAGCGAGCGAGCTGTAAAGTCTCCTTTTCTTTACATCATGCTGCTCTTGTAGGTAACTCTTATAGGACTTTCTGAAACACCATGAAGTGGCTTTTAATTCCTGGCATCATTGTGATGGGTAAGTGTTACTGTTTATAGTTCTGTATTAAACACTGATGACAGATTAAACATTTCTTCACATGATGTTGTGTTTACCCTAGTTGTGTTTTACCATGGAACCTCTAGTGGGATCCAGAATATTGTATGGTGGCGTTTTGGACAAGAGAGATTAAGAATATAAAACAAGAGTAGAGACATGCTGGATTGGATGGGATTCTGTCGGGGTTCTCATTAAACCTATTAAAGACATTCTGTCTAAGTGACTACAAGACCTGCTCAATTTAGAGGTGTACGTGTGTGGTGTTGTATTATTTGGCTGTATGAAATAAGTAAAATAAATAAAAAGGTAAGTATTAAAAAAGTGTTATCATAAAATAATTTAAAATTATATATTATTTAAAAAATACATAAGTCATGTTGGTCCAGTAATCACACTGTAATGTCTTTATGTTCACACCTAAATCTAAGGTCTACTCCAATAGTCCACGTCCACAGTAGAACTGCTCTGTTTACTGAAATATATTTTAGTTTCAGGTTTATATTCATTACACAATCGACCGATGGAATAAAGTTCAAAGTATCACCTAAGCAGCAGTGTGTATGTGTTTCTTTCAGAGAAAGTTCTAATGACTTGTGTGAGATCTTTCTTTAACATTCTCAAAAGTCTGGACTGTGTGTTTCTGGAGCCTGTTGAGTTTTGTGTCTTGGTTCGGTTTATTTAAACATATATGAACACAGCAATCGTGCTCAGATCTGCAACGAATCAACCAGGCTTAGACGACCTGAACAATGTACTGAATGAGGATTGTTTTCCAAAAGAAACAGCTTTAAATGATGGATTTATGGTGTGTCACATATTCAAAATATCTTTTTTGGTTTATTCTCTGATCTGTTAGTTTACCTGCTGATGCCACAGTGCCAAGCCTTCATCGTCAGAGAATCGATGGTGAATGAAGCCCTGACCCTCCCGTGTAACTGCTCAGGAAACTGTCCAGTGGTTTTGTGGATCCATTTCATTCCTGACAAAGTTGTCGTTGTTCAGAGCTGGATTTGTTCAAAACAAGAGAATTTTAACAAAAGATTTACACTACCAGGAGATACAAGCAGAGGAGATTTCTCCCTGATGATCAGTTCAGTAGCCTACACTGATGCAGGCTCTTACATGTGCAGATGTAATGAAAAATCAGTGACAGAAGTAAAGCTGAAAGTTATCAGTAAGTGCTCTTGCTGTCATCAGCAGAACATTCTGTCGTTCTTAAAATGTCTGTAGTAAAGTCTGACCAGCCACATTAAATGCTAAACTGTAATAACATGATTTGTTTTTGTTTATCCGGAAGGTAAATAGATCTCTTATTCTAATGATACTTACAGACCTTGTGAACTGAAAGTTAAAGCTTTAATTTCCTGTGAGCTGAGTGAACATTCTAGTGTAGAGTTTAGTGTAGAGTTTATTTGTAAATTCAGTCCCACTTTGTACTGTTTTTATACTGATGTACTGTAGTCAGTCTCCATCCATGTCAGGTAGTGTATTAACATCCAAACGTCACAAAAATGGCTCTTATTGTTGAAGTTCTACAGTTTCTCAGTCTACAGCTTTGAAAGTGTCTTAATATATAATCAAATAATATATTTTTTTTTCCAGGGCAACAACAATTCACAACCACCAACAGCGCTCCGGTTTCAGGAGGGTTTGCACTGCTGGGATTGTTCATCCCTGTAGGGATCAACATTTACATTACATGAGATTACATAAGACAATGCAGAGACCAGATTTTATCTAAGACTGCAGGATCTTTAGCTTTCCTATACATCACCGTATTGTTGTCCTGTGTGTTCCTTTTATTCTGTGTGTTTATTGTCCTGTTCTCATCTCACACTGTATGCAATCTTATGTACTGTTACATGTTACACCATGGTACTGGAGTCATTTTTGTTCTATCATGTACAAGCTATATAGCTGTGATGTGTGAAGGGACTCATGGCTGGTGAGGCACTGACTCTTTTAAAGTCAGATTTACAAATATGTGAATTCAATCGAGTATCTTAAATTCACCATTCAGGTGGCTGCTTGCACATTGATAAATAGTTATTTAATGTCTTCCGTTTTAACTTGAACAGTCATATTAAATGAAGAGGAAACACAACAGTATTTAAACGTCTAAACAATGACTTAATTAACATTTACTTGTATTCAACTTCTTCTGAAAAAGATTTTGAAATGCTGGAGCCACCACAAGTGTTTTATTTCCTTTGTTTTAAACCATATTTAACTCTTGTGTTGTCCTCCTATACAAATTAGGCGCGCTGAGTTTGTCAGCAGACTTGACCTTGTCTGTTTTGACTGCTTATAAAAAACGAACTATATATGATAGCTTTTTTTTTTAACTTCTAACTTCTTTCCAACATATTAACATATATTTTGAAAAAAAAAAATTGTCATATTTGGTATAATAAACCTAATTATTATGCAAAAATGCCTCATTTTTTAGTAAAAAAAAAAAAAAAAGAAATTTTTAATTATTTTCACTATAGAGGCACAATAGTTGATGCACAATTACAGGCTGGTATATTTCGAGAGCAGGGGATTGTTTTGAAACCATTTTACCATGTTAAACCTTATAAAATTATGCCATGTTTTGAGTAAAATAAGCAGAAGTTATTAAATATTATTTTGGATAACGACTGACTGATGAATGTCAAACATTACTCAGCATATCTCTAGGCCAAAGCTGACTGATGCAACTAAATGTATAAATAAGTGTGTGAAGCTTCTTGGTAGATCAGATTTTGCCCCCAGCTGGACAAATGCATCTGACAAGTGTGAAATATTTACAAATGAGTAGATTTTGTTTTTTCTGGAGGCATAATGAACTGCTATGCCCAATGCTTGTGTGTATGTGTGTATGTGTGTGTGTGTGTGTGTGTGTGTGTGTGTGTGTGTGTGTGTGTGTGTGTGTGTGTGTGTGTCAATCGATCAAAATTTTGAAATATTTACAAATGTTTGGCTTTTTTTTCTGGAGGCCTAATGAAATGCAATGCCCAATTTGTGTGTGCATGTGTGTGTTTGTGTGGGGGGGGGTTTGTGAGTGTGTGTTTTGGGTGCTTGTGTTAGTGAACATTTTACGTGTGCATTTTTGTGTCTGTATGTACTGTATGTTCATTGCACTGAAAAGGGCAAAAGTGTGACCTATTGCCCCACTAAATGTGGCCGAATCAAAATGACCCAAGAGGATCACGAACGCGTAGTATATACTGTTCTGAACACATAGTTCAACGAAAATAGACAAAATTAATTTTGCTTGCAAAGTTCATAATTTGGAACAATCCTGGTAAATTTCAGGCAAATATGTGGAAGAAAACCAAAGTTATAACACATTAAATTCTTCCAGCGGGGTCAAAAAAACCCAGTGACAACATGTAGGTTAAACATGCAGGTCCTGTATAAATATATGCTTTTATGATGATTATTAGAGGTACAAAAGTGACAAAACGTTCTGTCCAGAAACCAAGTCTAAGCCAAAAACTGCTGATCAAACGATGAATATGTTGAAACGTAGAGAACATTTGTATTTGTGTTATATGATCATATTTGCCTTTTGTGTTATAAGGGTGCAAATAATTATGTTATTACATCTATAACACAGATGCTGTTTACACTCATGGTGATGTTTATGATATAGACTGTGTGATTGTCTTTAATGATTGTTTATAAGAATTTGTTTAAAAGTCATATTATTTAAATTTATATAATTTGAATGTGTATTTTAATGATAATGAAAATTAAGTGATGGTTTTATTTTGTGTTTTTCACTTTGATTTTGTTTTTCATATTGCCTTGATTCTTGAAAATTATTACAAAAGAATTAATGTTTTAAAACTTGTTCATTTTTTTTTTGTATGTATATTTTTTGTTTTAATGTTTTAATGTAAGGTGGATGAAGGAAAATGATCCCTAAATTAAATATGGAGTATAAAATATTATTCATTGTATTATGTTCATTGTTGTGTCTGTTTAGTGCTTGCAGACTCCAGCATTCACACAAGACAAAGATGAAACACAACTTAATTTAAACGCATTTTAAATGTCTACACAAGTCCTTAATTAACATTTACTTTATTATACTTCATAAAATTTCTGAAAAAGGATTTGAAATGCTGGAGCCACCTGAAGAGGTTCAGAAAAGGTCTTTCAGAGGTCCTAAGAGACAATTCTTTAACCATTTCTTTTTCTCATTAGTTGTAAGAAATGTCACCAAAGCATTTTATAGAGCAAAACACATTGTGAAGTGTTTTATTAACTTTGCTAAACTATATTTTAAAATGTATATACTGTATAATTATACACTTTTGTGATGCATATTAAAGGTACGAAAGATAAAAGGTTCCAAAAATTGCTGGACAAATTATGAAATTAAGAACGTGTTGAAATTTAGAGTTTTCCGAGAAAATGTGTATTTGTACATTCTGTCTCTCTCACACACACACACACACACACACACACACACACACACACACACACACACACACACACACACACACGTATAAGTAGGTAATATATAAATAATCACACTACCGTGTTAAAAGCAAGACTTTAATTTGTTGTTATTTCCACTAGATGGCGCTAGATTACAAAAAATCTTGCTTGCATTAATAATAGAAATCTGTTTATTTCATTTTTTTTTTTATTTCGTTTTCGATAAAGCATCATGAAGAGAAATCACATGTTCTAACGATAAAAAAAGAATTAAAAAGAACTAAGATTGATTATTAAAAAAAGACATTATTTCGACTCCAGACATTTTCGGATTCGAGAGTCGACTCTGAAGCTTCAGAATCGATTAAATATAGTGACGCTATTCAGAAATATTACCAGTCTCGAGAAGTTGAGCTCATTATTTACACGAAAAACGGCGATAAGATGATTTGGTCATCCATAACAGCGAGAACATAACAGTTAGAAATGTATTCAATTTAATTAATATTGCACTGTTTCCTGTCTTTTCATGAATTGTTGTGCAGAATCGACTCAACTGATTCATAATCACTATATTCAGATTCGGAGTCAACTCCAGGGTTTCTCATTGTGAGCAGCCTGCATCAGGGACAATGTTATTACAGTATGTGGTCACAAAAGTGCTCGTCAGGACTCAGCCCGGACTTTGGCCACGTGCTTTTGTTGTTCTATGTTCACGTGTCTGCCCCGCCCTTGTCTCTTCCTCCCCGATTCTGCACACCTGTTCGTCATGTCTAATTGTCTTGTCTTTGTAACTGTGCCGAGTTGACTTGAGCTGCTATCATTTGTCGTGTGTCCGAGGCTGTGTCCTTGTTTCATGTTTTTTTTTTAAACCTGTATATTTTACGCTGTCCTGCATTTGGGTCTGTTTTTATCCCTGCGTCGCTGACAGTGCTGGATGACTCAAGTCTGGTCTCGAGATTTAATTTGTAAGATTGAGTTGAGCTGGTATCCATTGTACCTGCACCTTTTTTGCATTTGCACCTGGACCTGTTTTCAGGGTTCTCAAGTTTTGAAGAAAGACAAGAGTGACATCTCCAACCACCAGAGGTGGGAAGTAACGGAGTAAAAATACTTCGTTACTGTACTTAAGTACATTTTTCTGGTATGTGAAGTGACATACGGCTAAGTATGGTGACCCATACTCAGAATTCGTTCTCTGCATTTAACCCATCCAAAGTGCACACACACACAGTGAACACACACAGTGGGCAGTGGGCAGCCATTTATGCTGCGGCGCCCGGGGAGCAGTTGGGGGGCGGGGGTGGATTCGGTGCCTTGCTCAAGGGCACCTCAATCGTGGCCGGCCCGAGACTCGAACCCACAACCTTCGGGTTAGGAGTCAGACTCTCTAACCATTAGGCCACGACCGCCCCCATTAGGCCACGACCGCCCCCATTAGGCCACGACCGCCCCCATTAGGCCACGACTTGCGTGGCATCCTTGCGCAGGGGCCATGCTAATCTTCTCTGTATCGTTCCATTTTTTTAGTATATGTGCTGCCGTAGCAAGTATCAGTACTTTACTCCACTATTTATTTTTCGGACAACTTTTTACTTTTACTCATTACATTTTTACACAAATATCTGTACTTTTTACTTCTTATATTTTTTAAAACAGACTCGTTACTTTTAGTATTATTCCTTCTCATTGAGCGCTGTTTCCAGCCTATCATCCTATCATCGTGCGGCTTTTTCCCCATGTGACTGGTGTACATGGGCGTAAATTTCATTTAACAGTAGGGGGGGACAATAAATATAAAATTTCTCATGAGCAATTTTTGAAGGGGGACACAAATAATACTCTAATTGTACTTATAAAGATTATTATTGTAGCATGGAGACGCGTCATTATGGGTATTTTCAAAGTTTTTATTCAAAGAAAGTAAAACATAAAAATAATCACAACAATAAAAACAAGGAATTAAAAATGGTTTTAAATTTTCTTTAAAATTAATCAAGACACTTAATAACCATAGAAATTGATTATACAAAAAAATACAGTGAGGTCAGTTCGGACGCAGCACGGTGCTCATTTAGTAAATATGCTAAACAGCTAAACAATATGCTAATTGTGGCCATTAATGTTAAGTTAACATTATGCCAAGTCGTCCTAAATAAAACAATGCATGGGAAACGGCTTTGGCGTGTTAGTTACAGTGCACTATACAACAAGCAAGTAAACAAGCTAACGTTAACTAAGTAATATTGTAATCGCTAATATAGCAGATTCATGGAAAATTACATCCGTAATCAGCATTTTGGCGCAACTAAATTATGAATGAGTCTGCATCAACTATATTAAAGAGAATCACTTTATTTAAAGTGCATAAAATCCCCGACTTAATGGAGTTAACTGAGCCGCAGCCACACACCTGACTCCTGTGTACAGAGTAGGTGAAATGACCTGGGAAAACAGGCAGTGGGTCAAACCATTGTGAGGAAGGGGAGGGGGACTCAACTGTTTCTAAATGCATTTTTGCGTTTGGTTTTTTTTCTACTTACACAATTATTTAGGTATACATACATATATTTTACACAATAGAGAGTGCGATATTTTTTAAATAATTTTTTTTGGGGGGGGGGGGGAGAGACAATCCTCGGATGGGGGGGGGGCATGTCCCCCCCGTCATTTACGCCCATGCTCCTGACACAAGCGGTTCTTAAGTCTAGACCAGCAACGTTTTGGTGCTACTTAAGAACCACTTTTCCTGGTTCGGAGCCGGTGCTTTGGCGGTCGAAACAGAAAGAACTGGTTCTAAATTAGGCGCTGGCTCCGAACCAGCACTCGAACTGCCTCGGTGGAAAAGGGGCAATTCAATGTGATTCAAGGCAGGCTTTTATACTTTTTTACTGTGGCCAGATAGATTTGGCTGTCAGGTTTGGTTGGCTTTGTGCTCTTTAGACTGCTACCATCTTATTTCATAAATACCTCTCGGTTTCCCAAACATATCTCGCCAGCCGACTCTGTGTGCGCTGCTAATGTCTTTTCTTTTCTAACGTCACGGTCTATATATGGTCATACTTCCTGCTACTTCTCGGGCTGTGATATAGAAATGAAGTTAACAGGAACTTGACAGCAGGCTTTAAAACACTTTTTCACTTTTAACAGCAGGCCTTGAACCACGTGTGGCCAGATACTCTCAGTAATACACAGTAGGCTTTATAAATGTTTACTACTAGAAAGTTTAAATTAAAATACACAAGATTAATCTAATCAACTCTATTACATGAGGATACATGATTATAAGTAAAAGAGAAGCATCTCAGAATTTTTCTTGAACATTCTGAAAATAAAACATATTAACACATAATGCATTATAGTCTTTTTTTCTTTTGGAATCCTCTTCCAGCTGTTTAAGTACAGCGTCTGATCCCTCGGTGTCTTATTTTAAACACTCATATTCAAATCTTTCAACTCTTCAACCAATTCTTCAACCTTTTGGCTTTTTACATCAATCTTTCTTTGTTTGTTCCCCTTGCGTTTAGCTTTTCTTTCCCTATTTCTCCTTCTCTTTGTATTATCTATGTCCGTCTGTCTATTGACGGATAAGTTAATAATTGGTTGTGGTGTACCTTGATATTTATTATTATTTATTTGCTGAGAACCATTATTTAAAAAAATCAGGTATCAGGTATGTAGAGTCCTGTAACTCCATCCAGTACATGCCGGTGTCTGATAACATCTCTTGCATGCCGCTGGCTCACAACATATTAGTTGTAAGAAATGTCACCAGAGAATCTCTGTTCTATAAAATCTCATATTGTGGAGTCTTTTATTATTTTTTACTTTAAAATGTATATACTGCATAACCATACACTTGTGTGATGCACTTTGAAGAAAAGTTCCAGTGTAGTGATGATAAATTGTGTGACTATTTCCACTAGAATACACAAATTAATATAGATTAGATAAGATTAGATTCACACAGCCATAAAAGGAAGTCCCACACTAACCACACACTCACATGTCAGACGTGTTTCTTGTTATCTGATTGCTATCTGAATGCGGGGTTAAAGGGGTGGGGGGTGGGGAGGTGGGTGTGTGTTGTCTCACTTCGTTTAAAAAGCGCTACCAAGAGTACAGAAGTCACATATGAACCTGTTAATCTAAAGGTATCTACTTCGTGTGGCACACAAAACGAGTTTGAGAAACGTTTTGAAACTTTCATTGTGAATCTGTAAGTTGTTTTTTTTTTTATATTTTTCTGTTTGTGTTGTTAAATTGTAGTAACACTTAAATATAAACAAACACACAGTCACTTTACAGCTGTAAAGTCAATGTGGTGTCAGATAATATATCTTTATGTGTGATGATTATTTAATCTTTATTTAAGGCTTTTAAGACTCAGTTAACTCATAGATCAGCTATAAGGTGTGTGTGTGTGTGTGTGTGTGTGTGTGTGTGTGTGTGTGTGTGTGTGTGTGTGTGTGTGTATCAGCTATAAAGTTTCCTTTTCTTTACATTATGCTGCTCTTGTAGGTAACTCTTATACGACTTTCTGAAACACCATGAAGTGGCTTTTAATTTCTTGCATCACTGTGATGGGTAAGTGATACTGTTTATAGTTCTGTATTAAACACTGATGACAGATTCAAACATTTCTTGACTATAAGAATATAAGACAAGAGTAGAGACATGCTGGATTGGATGGTATTCTGTCTTGGTTCTAATTAAACCTATTAAAGACATTTAAACTTCTGTCTAAGTGACTATAAGACCTGCTCCTGCTCAGTTTAGAGTTGTATGTGTGTGGTGTTGTATTATTTTCCTGTATGAAATAAATAAAAGAAAGAAAAAGGTAAGTAGTTAAAAAAAAGTTTTATCTTAAAATAATTTAAAGTTACATATCATTTAAAAAATTCTAAGTCATGTTGGTCCAGTACTCACACTGTAATGTCTTTATGTTCACATCTACATCTAAAGTCTAATCCAATAGTCCACGTCCACAGTAGAACTGCTCTGTTTACTGAAATATATTTTAGTTTCAGGTTTATATTCATTACACAAGGGACCGAAGGAATAAAGTTCAAAGGTATCACCTAAGCAGCAGTGTGTATGTGTTTCTTTCAGAGAAAGTTCTAATGACTTGTGTGAGATCTTTCTTTAACATTCTCAAAAGTCTGGACTGTGTGTTTCTGGAGCCTGTTGAGTTTTGTGTCTTGGTTCGGTTTATTTAAACATATATGAACACAGCAATCGTGCTCAGATCTGCAACGAATCAATCAGGCTTAGACGACCTGAACAATGTACTGAATGAGGATTGTTTTCCAAAAGAAACAGCTTTAAATGATGGATTTATGGTGTGTCACATATTCAAAATATCTTTTCTGATTTATTCTCTGATCTGTAAGTTTACCTGCTGATGCCGCAGTGCCAAGCCTTCATCGTCAGAGAATCGATGGTGAATGAAGCCCTGACCCTCCCGTGTAACTGCTCAGGAAACTGTCCAGTGGTTTTGTGGATCCACTTCATTCCTGACAATGTTGTCGTTGTTCAGAGCTGGAAGTGTTCAAAACAAGAGAATTTTAAGGAAAGATTTACACTACCAGGAGATACAAGCAGAGGAGATTTCTCCCTGATGATCAGTTCAGTAGCCTACACTGATGCAGGCTCTTACATGTGCAGCTGTAATGAAATATCAGTGACTGAAGTAAAGCTGAAAGTTATCAGTAAGTGCTCTTGCTGTCATCAGCAGAACATTCTGTCGTTCTTAAAATGTCTGTAGTAAAGTCTGACCAGCCACATTAAATGCTAAACTGTAATAACCTGATTTGTTTTTGTTTATCCGGAAGGTAAATAGATCTCTTATTCTAATGATACTTACAGACCTTGTGAACTGAAAGTTAAAGCTTTAATTTCCTGTGAGCTGAGTGAACATTCTAGTGTAGAGTTTAGTGTAGAGTTTATTTGTAAATTCAGTCCCACTTTGTACTGTTTTTATACTGATGTACTGTAGTCAGTCTCCATCCATGTCAGGTAGTGTGTTAACATCCAAACGTCACAAAAATGGCTCTTATTGTTGAAGTTCTACAGTTTCTCAGTCTACAGCTTTGAAAGTGTCTTAATATATAATCAAATAATATATTTTTTTTCCAGGGCAACAACAATTCACAACCACCAACAGCGCTCCAGTTTCAGGAGGGTTTGCACTGCTAGGATTGTTCATCTCTGTAGTGATCAACATTTACATTACATGAGATTACCTGATAATTTTTATTACATGAGAAAATGCAGAGACCAGATTTTATCTAAGACTGCAGGATCTTTAGCTTACCTGTACATCACCGTATTGTTGTCCTGTATGTTCCTTTTATTCTGTGTGTTTATTGTCCTGTTCTCATCTCACACTGTATGCAATCTTATGTACTGTTACGTGTTACACCATGGTACTGGAGTCATTTTTGTTCTATAATGTACAAGCTATATAGCTGTGATTTGGGAAGGGACTCATGGCTGGTGAGGCACTGACTCTTTTAGAGTCAGATTTACAAATATATGAATTCAATCGAGTATCTTAAATTCACCATTCAGGTGGCTGCTTGCACATTGATTAATAATTATTTATTACCTCCTGTTTTAACTTGAACAGTCATATTAAATGAAGAGGAAACACAACAGTATTTAAACGTCTAAACAATGACTTAATTAACATTTACTTGTATTCAACTTCTTCTGAAAAAGGTTTTGAAATGCTGGAGCCACCACAAGTGTTTTATTTCCTTTGTTTTAAACCATATTTAACCCTTGTGTTGTCCTCCTATACAAATTAGGCGCGCTGAGTCAACTTGACCTTGTCTGTTTTGACTGCTTATAAAAAATGAACTATATATGATAGCTTTTTTTTTTTAACTTCTAACTTCTTTCCAACATATTAACATATATTTTGAAAAAAAAATTGTCATATTTGGTATAATAAACCTAATTATTATGCAAAAATGCCTCATTTTTTAGTAAAAAAAAAAAAAAGAAATTTTTAATTATTTTCACTATAGAGGCACAATAGTTGATGCACAATTACAGGCTGGTATATTTCGAGAGCAGGGGATTGTTTTGAAACCATTTTACCATGTTAAACCTTATAAAATTATGCCATGTTTTGAGAAAAATAATCAGAAGTTATTAAATATTATTTTGGGATACGACTGACCGATGAATGTCAAACATTACTCAGCATATCTCTAGGCCAAAGCTGACTGATGCAACTAAATGTATAAATAAGTGTGTGAAGCTTCTTGGTAGATCAGATTTTGCCCCCAGCTGGACAAATGCATCTGACAAGTGTGAAATATTTACAAATGAGTAGATTTTGTTTTTTCTGGAGGCATAATTAATTGCTATGCCCAATGCTTGTGTGTGTGTATGTGTGTGTTGTGTGGTGTGTGTGTGTGTTGTGTGTGTGTGTGTGTGTGTGTGTGTGTGTGTGTGTGTGTGTCAATCGATCAAAATTTTGAAATATTTACAAATGTTTGGCTTTTTTTTCTGGAGGCCTAATGAAATGCAATGCCCAATTTGTGTGTGCATGTGTGTGTGTGTGGGGGGGGGGGGGGGGTTGTGAGTGTGTGTTTTGGGTGCTTGTGTTAGTGAACATTTTACGTGTGCATTTTTGTGTCTGTATGTACTGTATGTTTATTGCACTGAAAAGGGCAAAAGTGTGACCCATTGCCCCACTAAATGTGGCCGAATCAAAATGACCCAAGAGGATCACGAACGCGTAGTATATACTGTTCTGAACACATAGTTCAACGAAAATAGACAAAATTAATTTTGCTTGCAAAGTTCATAATTTGGAACAATCCTGGTAAATTTCAGGCAAATATGTGGAAGAAAACCCAAGTTAAAACACATTAAATTCTTCCAGTGGGGTCAAAAAGACCCAGTGACAACATGTAGGTTAAACATGCAGGTACTGTATAAATATATGCTTTTATGATGATTATTAGAGGTACAAAAGTGACAAAACATTCTGTCCAGAAACCAAGTCTAAGCCAAAAACTGCTGATCAAACGATGAATATGTTGAAACGTAGAGAACATTTGTATTTGTGTTATATGATCATATTTGCCTGTTGTGTTATAAGGGTGCAAATAATTCTGTTATTACAGGTACATCTATAACACAGATACTGTTTACACTCATGGTGATGTTTATGATATAGACTGTGTGATTTTCTTTAATGATTGTTTATAAGAATTTGTTTAAAAGTCATATTATTTAAATTTATATAATTTGAATGTGTATTTTAATGATAATGAAAATTAAGTGATGGTTTTATTTTGTGTTTTTCACTTTGATTTTGTTTTTCATATTGCCTTGATTCTTGAAAATTATTACAAAAGAATTAATGTTTTAAAACTTGTTCATTTTTTTTTGTATGTATATTTTTTGTTTTAATGTTTTAATGTAAGGTGGATGAAGGAAAATTAACCCCTAAATTAAATATGGAGTATAAAATATTATTGATTGTATTATGTTCATTGTTGTGTCTGTTTAGTGTTTGCAGACTCCAGCATTCACACAAGACAAAGATGAAACACAACTTAATTTAAAGGCATTTTAAATGTCTACACAAGTCATTTACTTTATTATACTTTATAAAACTTCTGAAAAAGGATTTGAAATGCTGGAGGCACCTGAAGAGGTTCAGAAAAGGTCTTTCAGAGGTCCTAAGAGACAATTCTTTAACCATTTCTTTTTCTCATTAGTTGTAAGAAATGTCACCAAAGCATTTTATAGAGCAAAACACATTGTGAAGTGTTTTATTAACTTGCCTAAAACTATATTTTAAAATGTATATACTGTATAATTATACACTTTTGTGATGCACATTAAGGTATGAAAGATAAAAGGTTACAAAAAATTGCTGACAAATTATAAAATTAAGAACGTGTTGAAAATTTAGAGTTTTCCGAGAAAAATGTGGTATTTGTACATTCACACACAAACACACACACACACACACACACACACACACACACACACACACACACACCACACACACACACACACACACGTATAAGTAGGTAATATATAAATAATCACACTAACGTTTGTTAAAAGCAAGACTTTATATTTGTTGTTATTTCCACTAGATGGCGCTAGATTACAAAAAAATCTTGCTTGCATTAATAATAGAAATCTGTTTATTTCTTTTTTTCTTTATTCGTTTTCGATAAAGCATCATGAAGAGAAATCACATGTTTTTAACGATAAAAAAAAAATAATTAAAAAGAACTAAGATTGATTATTAGAAAAAAGGCATTATTTCGACTCCAGACATTTTCGGATTCGAGAGTCGACTCTGAAGCTTCAGAATCGATTAAATATAGTGACGCTATTCAGAAACATTACCAGTCTCGAGAAGTTTGAGCTCATTATTTACACGAAAAACGGCGATAAGATGGTTTGGTCATCATAACGGCAGAGTAGAGATACCATAACAGTTAGAAATGTATTCAATTTAATTAATATTGCACTGTTTCCTGTCTTTTCATGATTGTGTGCAGAATCGACTCAACTGATTCATAATCACTATATTCAGATTCGGAGTCAACTCCAGGGTTTCTCATTGTGAGCAGCCTGCATCAGGGACAATGTTATTACAGTATTGTTTGGTCACAAAAGTGCTCGTCAGGACTCAGCCCGGACTTTGCCACGTGCTTTTGTTGTTCTTTGTTCACGTGTCGCCCCGCCCTTGTCTCTTCTCCCCGATCTGCACACCTGTTCGTCATGTCTAATTGTCTTGTCTTGTAACTGTGCCGAGTTGACTTGAGCTGCTATCAATTTGTCGTGTGTCCGAGGCTGTGTCCTTGGTTTCATGTTTTTTTTTTAAACCTGTATATTTTACGCTGTCTGCATTTTGGGTCTGTTTTATCCCTGTCGTCGCTGACAGTGCTGGATGACTCAAGTCTGGTCTCGAGATTAATTTGTAAGATTGATTTGACCTGGTATCCATTGTACCTGCCACCTTTTTTGCATTTGCACCTGGACCTGTTTTCAGGGTTCTCAAGTTTTGAAGAAGACAAGAGTGACATCTCCAACCACCAGAGGTGGGAAGTAACGGAGTAAAAATACTTCGTTACTGTACTTAAGTACATTTTTCTGGTATGTGAAGTGACATACGGCTAAGTATGGTGACCCATACTCAGAATTCGTTCTCTGCATTTAACCCATCCAAAGTGCACACACACACAGTGAACACACACAGTGGGCAGTGGGCAGCCATTTATGCTGCGGCGCCCGGGGAGCAGTTGGGGGGGGCGGGGGTGGATTCGGTGCCCTGTTCAAGCGCAGCTCAGTCGTGGCCGGCCCGAGACTCGAACCCACAACCTTCGGGTTAGGAGTCAGACTCTCTAACCATTAGGCCACGACCGCCACCCATTAGGCCACGACCGCCCCCATTAGGCCACGACTTGCGTGGCATCCTTGCGCAGGGGCCATGCTAATCTTCTCTGTATCGTTCCAATTTTTTTAGTATATGTGCTGCCGTAGCAAGTATCAGTACTTTACTCCACTATTTATTTTTCGGACAACTTTTTACTTTTACTCAGTACATTTTTACACAAATATCTGTACTTTTACTTCTTATATTTTTAAAACAGACTCGTTAGTTTTAGTATTATTCCTTGTCATTGAGCGCTGTTTCCAGCCTATCATCCTATCATCGTGCGGCTTTTTCCCCATGTGACTGGTGTACATGGGCGTAAATTTCATTTAACAGTAGGGGGGGACAATAAATATAAAATTTCTCATGAGCAATTTTTGAAGGGGGACACAAATAATACTCTAATTGTACTTATAAAGATTATTATTGTAGCATGGAGACACGTCATTATGGGTATTTTCAAAGTTTTTATTCAAAGAAAGTAAAACATAAAAATAATCACAACAATAAAAACAAGGAATTAAAAAAGGTTTTAAATTTTCTTTAAAATTAATCAAGACACTTAATAACCATAGAAATTGATTATACAAAAAAATACAGTGAGGTCAGTTCGGACGCAGCACGGTGCTCATTTAGTAAATATGCTAAACAGCTAAACAATATGCTAATTGTGGCCATTAATGTTAAGTTAGCATGATGTCGAGTCGTCCTAAATAAAACAATGCATGGGAAACGGCTTTGACGTGTTAGTTACAGTGCACTATGGAACAAGCAAGTAAACAAGCTAACGTTAACTAAGTAATATTGTAATCGCTAATATAGCAGATTCATGGAAAATTACATCCGTAATCAGCATTTTGGCGCAACTAAATATGAATGAGTCTGCATCAACTACATTAAAGAGAATCACTTTATTTAAAGTGCATAAAATCCCCGACTTAATGGAGTTAACTGAGCCGCAGCCACACACCTGACTCCTGTGTACAGAGTAGGTGAAATGACCTGGGAAAACAGGCAGTGGGTCAAACCATTGTGAGGAAGGGGAGGGGGACTCAACTGTTTCTAAATGCATTTTTGCGTTTGGTTTTTTTTCTACTTACACAATTATTTAGGTATACATACATATATTACACAATAGAGAGTGCGATATTTTAATCATGTGACAATCCTCGATGTCCTCGGACCACTTTTCTCGGACCACTTTTCATGGTTCGGAGCCGGTGCTTGACGGTCGAAACAGAAAGAACTGGTTCTAAATTAGGCTCTGGCTCCGCAACCAGCACTCGAACTGCTCGGTGGAAAAAGACAATTCAATGTGATTCAGGCAGGCTTTATACTTTTTACTGTGGCCAGATAGATTTGGCTGTCAGGTTTGGTTGGCTTTGTGCCTTTTAGACTGCTACCATCGTATTTCATAATACCTCTCGGTTCCCAAACATATCTCACCAGCCGACTCTGTGTGCGCTGCTAATGTCTTTTCTTTTCTAACATCACGGTCTATATATGGTCATACTTCCTGCTACTTCTCAGGCTGTGATATAGAAATGAAGTTAACAGGAACTTGACGCAGGCTTTAAAACACTTTTTCACTTTAACAGCAGGCCTTGAACCACGTGTGGCAGATACTCTCAGTAATACACAGTAGGCTTTATAAATGTTACTACTAGAAAGTTTTAAATTAAAATACACAAGATTAATCTAATCAACTCTATACATGAGGATACATGATTATAAGTAAAAGAAAAGCATTTCAGAATTTTCTTGAACATTCTGAAAATAAAACATATAACACATAATGCATTATAGTCTTTCTTTTTTCTTTTGGAATCTCTTCCAGCTGTTAAGTACAGCGTCTGATCCCTCGGTGTCTTCTTTTAAACACTCATATTCAAATCTTTCAACTCTTCAACCAATTCTTCCAACCTTTTGGCTTTTACATCAATCTTTCTTGTTTGTTCCCCTTAGCGTTTAGCTTTTCTTCCCTATTTCTCCTTCTCTTGTATTATCTATGTCCGTCTGTCTATTGACGGATAAGTTAATAATTGGTTGTGGTGTACCTTGATATTTATTATATTTATTTGCTGAGAACCTATTTAAAAAATCAGGTATCAGGTATGTAGAGTCCTGTACACTCCATCCCGTACATGCCGGGTGTATGATAACATCTCTTGCATGCCGCTGGCTCACAACATATTAGTTGTAAGAAATGTCACCAGAGAATCTCTGTTCTATAAAATCTCATATTGTGGAGGCTTTATTATTTTTTACTTTAAAATGTATATACTGCATAACCATACACTTGTGTGATGATGCACTTTGAGAAGAGAGTTCAGTGTAGTGATGATAAATTGTGTCTAAGTCTAGGCCAAAATTAGTAAACAATTCAGATTATGTTGAAATGTAGAGAACATTAGTATTGTGTGTATAGGATCATATTTGCTTTGTTCTTTAAGGGTTAAAATAATTCTGTACTCTCCTGGTGATGTTATGTATATTACATTTAAAAAAAATTTAATGAAATTTTAATCACACTAATGTGCAGGGCTTTTTATTTGTTAAAATTATTCTTTGTAGACTATTCCACTAGAATACAAAATTAATATAGATAGAAAGATTAGATTCACACAGCCATAAAGGAAGTCCCACACTAACCACACACTCCATGTGTCAGACGTGTTACTTGTGTATCTTGATTGCTATCTGCATGCGGGGTTAAGGTTGGTGACTGGGGGTGGTGTGTGTGGTGTCTCACTTCGTTTAAAAAGCGCTACCAAGAGGACAATAAACACACAGAATAAAAGGAACACACAGGACAATAGAACAGTGATGTACAGGAAAGCTAAAGATCCTGCAGTCTTAGATTAAATCTGGATTGTCTCTACATTTTCTCATAATGTAAATAATCAGGACGATGATGTTGATCCCTACAGAGATGAACAATCCCAGCAGTACAAACCATCCTGAAACTGGAGCGCTGTTGGTGGTTGTGAATTGTTGTTGCCCTGGAAAAAAATATAATATTTTGATTATATATAAGGACACTTTCAAAGCTGTAGACTGAGAAACTGTAGAACTTTAACACTAAGAGACATTTTTGTGTTGTTTGGATGTTAACACACTACCTGACATGCATGGAGACTGACTACAGTACATCAGTATAAAAACTGTACAAAGTGGGACTGAATTTACAAATAAACTCTACACTAGAATGTTCACTCAGCTCACAGGAACTTAACAAAACCTTTAACTTTCAGTTTACAAGGTCTGTAAGTATCATTAGAATAAGAGATCTATTTACCTTCTACCTTCAGTAACACAGCTCGTGGTTCTCCGTCCTGAGATTCATCGTGGATGAGACACTGATATAATCCTGTATCAGACAGGTGAACTGGACTGATGTGAAGAGAGAGATCACCGTCTAGGAAGCCTTCTACTGACAACGTGAATCTGTTTTGTTTAGTCATCCATCTGTTTGCAGGAGTGTACAGCAGAACCTCATGTCCATCTTTCTTCCACTTTACATCTTTAACGACTTGTCGAGTGTCTCCGTAACAAGGGAGAGTGACGTTCTTCCCCTCGAAAGCCTTTACAACTGTCGGAACTTCCGGATAAACAAAAACAAATCATGTTATTACAGTTTAGCATTTAATGTGGCTGGTCAGACTTTACTACAGACATGTTAAGAATGACAGAATGTTCTGCTGATGACAGCAAGAGCACTTACTGATAACTTTCAGCTTTACTTCAGTCACTGATATTTCATTACATCTGCACATGTAAGAGCCTGCATCATTGTAGGCTACTGAACTGATCATCAGGGAGAAATTTCCTCTGCTTGTATCTTCTGGTAGTGTAAATCTTTCGTTAAAATTCTCTTGTTTTGAACACTTCCAGCTCTGAACAAAGACAACTTTGTCAGGAATGAAGCGGATCCACCGAACCACTGGACAATTTCCTGAGCAGTTACACGGGAGGGTCAGGGCTTCATTCACCATCGATTCTCTGACGATGAAGGCTTGGCACTGCGGCATCAGCAGGTAAACTTACAGATCAGAGAATAAATCAGAAAAGATATTTTGAATATGTGACACACCATAAATACATCATTTAAAGCTGTTTCTTTTGGAAAACAATCCTCGTTCAGTACATTGTTCAGGTCGTCTAAGCCTGATTGATTCAGTGCAGATCTGAGCACGATTGCTGTGTTCATATATGTTTAAATAAACCGAACCAAGGGACAAAACTCAACAGGCTCCAGAAACAAACAGTCCAGACTTTTGAGAATGTTAAAGAAAGATCTCACACGAGTCATTAGAACTTTCTCTGAAAGAAACACATACACACTGCTGCTTAGGTGATACTTTGAACTTTATTCCATCGGTCCCTTGTGTGTAATGAATATAAACCTGAAACTAAAATATATTTCAGTAAACAGAGCAGTTCTCCTGTGGACGTGGACTATTGGAGTAGACTTTAGCTGTAGATGTGAACATAAAGACATTACAGTGTGATTACTGGACCAACATGACTTAAGTATTTTTTAAAATGATATGTAACTTATCTTAAGATAACACTTTTTTCTCTCTCTTTTATATAAGTCTAAAGAAAGAGAAGTCTCATGTTCACGCTTATTGAAAATATTTTTAACTACTTACTTTTAATTTCTTTAATTTATTTAATTCAGGCAAATAAAACAACACCACACACATACAACTCTAAACTGACCAGGAGCAGGTCTTATAGTCACTTAGACAGAAGCTTAAATGTCTTTAATAGGTTTAATGAGAACCAAGACAGAATACCATCCAATCCAGCATGTCTCTACGCTTGTTTTATATTCTTAATCTCTCTTGTCCAAAACGCCACCATACAATATTCTGGATCCCACTAGAGGTTCCATGGTAAAACACAACTAGAGTAAACAAAACATCATGTCAAGAAATGTTTAATCTGTCATCAGTGTTTAATACAGAACTATAAACAGTAACACTTACCCATCACAATGATGTAAGGAATTAAAAGCCACTTCATGGTGTTCCAGAAAGTCCTATAAGAGTTACCTACAAGAGCAGCATAATGTAAAGAAAAGGAAACTTTATAGCTGACACACACTTACTCCCACACTTACGCCAACACTTACACGGGCACACACACGTGCGCGTGCACACACATACACACACACACTAACACACACCTTATAGCTGATGATCTATGATTTAACTGAGTGCATCTTAAAAGACATAAATAAAGATTAAATAATCATCACACATAAAGATATATTATCTGACACCACATTGACTTTACAGCTGTAAAGTTACTGTGTGTCTGTTTATACTTAAGTGTTACTACAATTTAACAACACAAACAGAAAAAGATAATAAAAAAAAACTTACAGATTCACAATGAACGTTTCTCAAACTCTTATTGTGTGCAGCACGAAGCAGGTAAGAGCTTTAACTTTAGATCACAGGTTCATATGAGACTTCTGTAGGAGGATTTTAATACGAACGGAGGGACCAATCGGAGACACTGGGATGTTCTATAATATCCGTCCACCGATTGGCTTGAGGTTGTTGTGGGCTGAAACTGAAGGACTTCCACTTGGTTGGTTTCTCACGTCATGTTTCTCACAGACTGCCCAGCAGGGTGTGGTTGCAGCAGCAGCAGGAGGAACAACAGGGTGTGGTTGCAGCAGCAGCAGGAGGAACAGGGTGTGGCAGCAGCAGGAGGAAAGGGTGTGGCAGCAGCAGGAGGAAAGAGGGTGTGGCAGCAGCAGGAGGAAAGGGTGTGGCAGCAGCAGCAGCAACAGGAACATGGTGTGGCAAGCAGCAGCAGGTAGTTCTGCATCTAAAACTCACCTGTTAAAGATTGAGGCAATCCAATCACAAGCTATGCGAATATGTTGTGGAGCAATAAGAACGTCTCCAATAACAGCAGTACAAGTAGAGATGGGTGAAATGCCTCTGGAAATCCGAAGGCTCAAATTAAAGATGAGATATTGGATCACTGTATAGGGACACTTGGATAGTCATCCAGTTAAAAATGTTTTAAAGAATTGCTGGGAATAGGAGTATAAAAGACTATCAAGCTTTGGATGGACTGCAAATGAGGAAGCACAGAATATGGGAATTAGTGCCATCAATATTGCTCCTTCTGTAGCAACTTCAGCAATTCCTCCTTGGCTTTTCCCTTTGCCAGTAGTCGACACTAAGCTATACAAAGACAAACATAAAGAAAGAAATATGTTGACAAATATAGCAGTGCAACAATACATCGAACAGTCATATTTCAGCATATTACAAATATACACAGATGGCTCCAAAGATCCTGAATCTGGAAGAACAGCATCAGCAGTATATATTCCCCAATTCAAAGTCAAAATATACAAACGCATTTCAGACCATGTATCGGTTTTTACTGCAGAGATAACAGCAATATTTCTAGCACTCCAGTGGATAGAAGAAGTACAGCCAACAAAAACAGTCATTTGTACAGATTCCCTTTCAGTTTTGAATAGCTTGCTAAGTGGAACATCAACAGCCAGACAAGATATGATCATTGAAGTGATGCAGAGTCTATTTAGAATAAGACAGTATGGAATTATGGTAAAATTCCTGTGGATACCATCACATATGGGTGTGGAAGGAAATGAGGAGGTAGACCATCTGGCTAAACTGGCCTTAAAGCATGCAGAAATTGACATTAAAGTGTCAATGAGTAAAACAGAGGTAAAAGGGATAATTGCAAAAGAAACAAGAAAGAAATGGCAGAAGGAGTGGGATAGTGGAACAAAAGGTAGACACTTTCATCATGTTCAAGAGAACGTAGGGCTAGAAAGAAGAAAGTTTGGCAACAGGAAAGAAGATGTTTTAATGTCAAGACTGCGTCTCGGACATTGTGCATTAAATCAGGGTCTATATAAAATGGGTAAACATGAAAATGGAAATTGTGATAAGTGTGGTCAAGCAGAAACAGTAGAGCATGTACTTATAGAGTGTGATGCATATGCAGGAGCAAGAAATAAATTAATTCAAGCACTACGATCGTTTGGTATAAATGATTTCTCCCTTCGGGTTCTATTAGGAAACGAATCAAAACAGTTTAGGATATTCCAGGAATTAGTTGTTTTCTTAAAACAAACAAAACTGATCAATAGAATTTAACATACAGTTGTATTAATAATTTTTATTTTTATTTTATTTATGTATTTATTCATTTATTCATTTATTTATTTATTTATTTATCTATCTTCCAAACCATTATGCGCTCCACACTCCAGTCCAGTAGGTAGCGGTAAATGCACCTAAAGTTGGTTTGCCATCCGCCAATAAAAATCAGAAGAAGAAGAAGCAGCAGCAGCAGCAACAGGAACAGGGTGTGGCAGCAGCAGCAACAGGAACATGGTGTGGTAAGCAGTAGGAGATTTGGAGCTAGCCGTCCTTGAATTTTTGGTTTTGTTTTATGCCATACTGAACCTGCATTAACGACGACAGTGTGGGCTCGCGGACAGCCTTAGCCACCGGGTAGGCACGTATGGTTGTGTTGCGGTTAGATTGTAGCGTCTATGGTCATATAACGCGGTGTTTGAATTGTTTGCTTGGCTGATTATTTTTATTCAATTCCGATTTGTCTTGAGTTTATACTTCAACTCCTTAC
This sequence comes from Tachysurus fulvidraco, assembly GCF_022655615.1. NCBI lineage: Eukaryota > Metazoa > Chordata > Actinopteri > Siluriformes > Bagridae > Tachysurus > Tachysurus fulvidraco. The sequence continues at coordinate 3,476,299 of NC_062525.1, forward strand.
CTTTTGATATCTTTAGTTATTCGTTTTCCCAGCGCCCGCTGCTAGCTGGTTAGCATCACTAGCCTGTTAGCCCGGTTCCGCTAGTACACATTATACTCTTATTCCCTACCTTTTTACAAAGGGCGAACACATCGGCAATACATCTTAAACCTTAAACCTTACAAATTCGCGATATACGTTTTGATATCGCTACAGCCTATGCATTTGTTTTCCCAGCGTCCGCTTCTTGCCGGCCAGCATAAATAGCCTGTTAGCCCGGCTAGTGTAATTACTACTCCCTCCACCTCTACTCCGTGTGTTTCTCTGTCCAGGCCCAACGCACCCAGGAAGTGGCCTGGTCAGGCGCTGTTCACTCCGGCGCCAGGGTAACGTGGATCCTTCAGCTCCCATGTATCTAACTAGTCTTCTAACACGTTACAACCCTTCACGCCCTCTGAGATCACAAAACTCAGGACTTCTGCTAGTTCACAGAATATCTAAGTCTACTAAAGGTGGTAGAGCGTTTTCTTATTTAGCTCCCAAACTTTGGAATAGACTTCCTGATAGTGTTCGGGGCTCAGACACACTTTCCCAGTTTAAAAGAACGAATCGTTCTTTTGAACCAGTTCTTTTTAGTGAACTGGATGAACCGGTTCACCAAATCGGACTGATTCGTTCTAAACAGTTCGCGTCTTGAGTCAGCGCTGATCCACAAGTTACTAAAGTTACTCACTTTCAGTCATGTCTGACAGTCTGTCCGACTCTAAATAAACTAATATCCCGGAGTTATATGTAACTCCTGTACACTGAACTGACATGTGCTGAAAGAACTGTGAGCGCGAGCTGTTGATACTGCGCATGCGTGAATTACTGAACCGATACAGTGAACCATCAGTACACTGAACTGAGAACTGCTTGTTTCGGACGCGTCCGAGAACCGATGAACTAGTACAGCGAATCATCAGTACACTGAACTGAGAACTGTTTCTGTCGGACGCGTCCGAGAACCGATGAACTGTTGATCCTGCGCATGCTTGAATAACTGAACTGGTACAGCGAATCACCAGTACACTGAACTGAGAACTGTTTCGGACGCGTCCGACATACTGTTGATGCTGCGCATGCGTGAACCTTCAGAGCAAATTATACATATTGGGATATGCATAGTAACTAGTCATAGGCTATTAAACATTTTTATAAAAAAAAATCAATGTCACTCAATATATGTCAGTTAATTTTACTATTGACTATTGTGCAGGTTAGTCTGTATTTTTATATGCTGATGAAGATTAGTTTATTAACTTTATATCTTTAAGACACGTAAAACATCCACGTTTGCACATAAATGCCTGTACTGCGTGTTTTAGTTGCAAAACTTAAACGTAAGAAACATATTCAACTAAAGTTATGATTACAAAGAACTTTTCGAATGTGTTAAATTGATTGTATTAATATCTGCCGGCAGCGGGATAATGGAATTTGCGTCATTACGTCATTGTGAGTGACGTCATTGTGTAAAAGAACTGGTGAACTGGATTTTTGAACTGGTTCATTAAATCGAACTGTCCGAAAGAACCGGTTCGCGGAAAAGAACCGAACTTCCCATCACTAATGTATGCATAATTGCATGCGGTGTACTTTTATATAGTCCTGCGAGGGAATTCATGCGATTGACATCAAACATGGTGAACATGATGCCGATACATTGCATTTGCTAAATTCCCAAGGGATTTTTGATATCTCGAAGGTCATGGGTTCGAATCCCTGGGCCGCCAAGCTGCCCCTGAGCGAGGCCCTTAACCCTCAGTTGTAAGTCACTCTGGATAAGGGTGTCTGCTAAATGCTGTAAATGTTCTGTAAAAACCTTTATTTACTTTTGTTATATTTTAAGAAACCTCTATTACATTACGTGTGCGCCTCCATGCTCATATATTGTACAATAAATTATATTACTGTATGGGTGTGGGGGCCCACATACATTTTTATTCAAGGGGCCCCAAATCCTCTAGCTACGGCCCTGACTGTGTGATTACTGGCCCAACTTGTCTTAAGTATTTTTTGGATGATATGTAATTTAAAATGATCTTAAGATAACACTTTTTATCTTTCTTTTAGGGGTGGTGGACAAGTCTAAAGTAAGGGAAGGTGTGTGTCCATGTTGAGGTGGGCTGTGGATGTTGTGGTGTGGTGTTTTTCACTCTGTATTTACACATCGGTTACATCTCTAACTACACGTAATGTCATAAAACAAACCTGGCAAAAAAAAAAACAAAGACCCATGAGGAAACCTTTACTTGAAAAACATCCCAACAGTAAATAAATGTTAAATTTTATGTGGCCCTTCTATTTTCTTGAAACTATTGCCTCAGTATCTGAATTGGCATCTGTTTTTCTGTCCCTCTTTTCACTGTTATATAAAAGAGGTCAAACATAATGCAGGTGCATTGACGTTAGATTCAAATACAGACCAAGAAAACAGGAAACTAACCTCAACTTCCAGCCTTTTATTTTATTTTAAAATTTGTGATTTAAATTCACTTTTCACAAAATGGTCCCATCACTTTACATTGCATGTTTTTGTAAATAAACTTTGTAAAAAATATTTCTTAATGTATATTGTTACATATGATTTTACAAGCTAGCATTGATATCCAATAGCAAGTCTTCAGGATTTACGAATAAAAATAAATAAATAAGATAAAACCTTTCCCCCTTCATCATTACTGAGGTTAAGTTACACTTGGAACAAAGATGTTTTAATAAATATTCTGGTATAAAGGGACATGCCAAGTTAACAAATTAATTATTTCAAGCACTTCTACATTATTTGGAAATGCACACCCTATTCCGATATCATCGTTTATGACACTGAAGGTCTCAGAATTCTTTCCATTATGATTGTAAACATATAAAAATACAGTATAAGAAAGTTTTAAGTTTTTTTAAAAAGGTGTGAGTGCAAAGCATAGATCATAATGGTGATCTTGTTGGAATAGAATTATGTAAATAAAGAGAGGAGTGTGAATCTATTTATAGTCAGTGAACACCTCAGGGTTACAAGTCATTAGGCTGTGCCATGCGAGACACGATGGTGGAGACCAGCTTCACAAGCTGCTGCGAGCGCTGCTCTCCCGTTTGCAGGACTTCCTCGTGGTTGGCCTTTTCTTCGCAGTTATAATCCATTACAGCCTTGTTGGTTATAAGGGAGAGAGCGAAGACTCGCATTCCAGAGTGGCGGGCCACTATCACCTCATGGGCTGTGCTCATTCCTAAGAAACAGGGAGAGATGTATAAGAAAACAGGATGATATGGCTCTCTGGAACCACTAGGTGTCTCTGAACCTTGCTGGGTGTTTTAGTTACAGTGGAAATCCCAACCCAGCCGTAACAAAATTATGCCTCTAAAATATCTTAAGTAGAATATATTTATTCCCATTACATTTCTTTATAGAATTTTATATTTTTAGTACATTTTACTACAGTATATGTCTCTCCTTTAATCATAACTGCATGTGTTCTTAGCTCTTTTTAGGTTCTGTTTATTTTTGCACTGAGGGATGAGTTACTAAGGAAACCCTTTCACTCCATTACATTCCATTACATGTATAAAATGTATATCTGATAAATAAAGTATATTCAGGATAAAACTCATATTGTTTTGTCTTATTTTTCACATGTAAATTAACTTTTGTAATCATCTGCTTGATAAGTAACTCTGTACTCATTTTATGTAAATATTAGATAACGATTTCATCCAAACTCACCCACGGCATCGGCACCCAGGAGGTTAAGCATTCTGCATTCAGCGATGGTCTCGAATGACGGCCCACCGAGAACACAATACACACCTTCCTTAATGAAGTGAGAGTAGCCGAGCTCAACACCCACGTCCTGAGCCAGCTGAATCATCGGCTTGTCATAGGCATCTGACATGCATGGGAAACGAATCCCAAACCTGGGAGCGAGAGAGAGAGAGAGAGAGAGAGAGAAGCACTTAATATGATTTAACATGATGTGGCATGTCCAAAATACATAGTGATTAAACATGAACACTGCTCTGCACATTACACACAACCACACTCTTACACACAGTGTCCTTTCCCACCCCCTCACCTGTCATCATTTTGTCCGCACAAGGGATTATTTCCAGCGAAACCAGGCATGTTTATGTGGTCTTTAATAATCATGATGTCTCCAACTTTGTAGTCTTGGTTCAGTCCTCCTGCGGCGTTCGTCAAGATGACTGTCTCGACACCCATCAGCTTAAAGATGCGGATGGGCATGGTGACCTAACACAGAAGGAACTTAGCATGTTAGAACATCATCCATCATCCAAGGACACTAACATAACATTATAGGTATCAGCTACAGTGATACTGAGGTTTCGTTTTAGTTCAAATTTGTTGTTGGCAAATAAAAACAATCCTACATGCACTCAGTATTGATTGAAGTTGTAATGACATTGCTATTGTTCCATTCATTAATTTCATCAGCATAATGCTTTAGCTCTGATAAACAATTAAATCTGTCAACAATCCAGTTATAAATGTGTCATTATAGTAAACATGATCCTGTGAATAGGTTAGAGTGTGAAATGGGTTATGGTTGTTTGTGATCAGTGGAATATACGTTAGTAATCTGTAATATAAGTGACTAATAAAAAATGCTGGTGCCTGAATTTTACCTTTTGGATGGGATATCCTTCATAGAGGTGGAACCGTCCCTGCATGCAAACACATGGCTTTCCTTTAAGTGTACCAAACACCAAGCGACCAGCATGACCATGCACTAGGGAGCACACAGCAAGCACACAGAATGGAAATATGACAGTCATTATCCAATCACGCTCACTCAATAAGAAAGTAAGAGTTAAAAGTCACATCAAACTGATAGGAACGCACGATAAAATATAAACTCATATTGAGATCTTTGGATTGTTGCCGTGACTCTTATGACACAAAACTGTGATATGAATTAATCAACACATGACATGTTAGATGTTTAAACATATTTACATAATGTAGCAGCTCACCTGTGCTTTTTGGAAAGTTGGGGATATCGCTGTAACTAAAAACCTTCTGATCCTTCAGCATGTCAGCGAGGCCTCCAAGGCCTGAGCCACAAACGATGCCCACCAGGGGGCGGACTGGAGCCCGTTCCAACAGCCATTCAGCTGTTGCTTTGCAGGCCTCATAACCATAACTAAAGAAATGGGTGGGAACAGAAAGGTATCCAGTCAACACAACGTGCTATAAAACAGTGATCACAGTGCCTCTGTACACAAGGTGAGTCACGAGGGGAATGAGGGAGTGGATGAGAGAGTCACACGTGGCATAGCTGAAGGGTATACATGACAGAAAATGAAATGCGAAGCACCAGGATCTGAACTACCGCATTGTAAAGTATGTAAATCATACTTTTAATTTTTTTCCCCCACACGTCTTCACAAACACACCCATAAATAATGCAACGATTCCAAACATCTCAGAATACAACCATCGTTACATACAACCACTTTGATAAATGATGTTTGCTTTAGTCACAGTGATTAAACACAGTAACAACATAAAGCCACAGTAGCTAACAGGAAATAAAGCCACATAACCATATCTCAAAATCTACAAATAAGTGACAAATTAAAGGAAAGTCCAAGATATCCAACCTCTAAATGCCTCAAGACCAGTTTTTTTCTCTGCAGATGTATTACTATGTATTAGTATAATATTAACTTATACCTAGAATTCATTCCACATTGTACAAGCTACATCTTTCCAATTTACACCGCACTCGCATGACAATGTAATAATTATTTTTCATCAAGGAAACTGACATCCAGACATACAGCTGTGTCCAGGCAACATGACAGATACAGATAGCTGATGCTGGGACATCCCTAAATATGTTGTTAGATGAATGTGAGGAAGAGTTAAACACGGTACACACAATGGAAATGTATGGATTCATGTTTATGTAGATTCCAGATTTATTACTGGTGCAGGATGCTGAGGAGAATCAATTGTTGATACTAAGATATGAACTTCAATAAAGTCAACAAATGAACTACAAAGGCAAATAAACTCATGCGAAGACGCTGCATCTGTCATTTATATTTAGATCTATTTTATTTCTTAGTATTCTGACTATCATGACTGAAAATGTTCCAATATTTCAAGCCAAGAAGCTTTTTCCTCTGTAAGGATAAAATAAACCCGCATATAAACAAAAAATAAAGATGCCTGAAATGTGAATGTAGTCACTTTAGATATTAGACATCAGCCAGGTCCTGATTCAGACAAATAACAAAAAGAAATCATCCCCATTGTGAAACATCCAGAAACATGACGGAAGTCACGTCGCGTGTGCGAAGGAGGAGGAGGAGGTGGAAGAGGGTTGCCATAGTTACGTCACAGAAACACATAAAAACGCACTGTTTAAGGATGCTGTTAATACGGAAAAATATTTTACATCATGAGTCACAACATCATGTCTACAATAAGATAATGATTTACCGCGTTTTAATGTACTTGGTTTTATATAAACGATTATGTATGATATTTCTGAAGTAAAACAATATATATAAATATAAATATTATAACCGACAGCGAAAGGATAACATTATAATATAGATTATATAAATGATCCACATCATGTCCTCTGATGGGCTACTGGGTCTTGCATCATCCCATAAAACACACAAAAGTCTCACACGCTTGTTTAACGGCTGACATTTTAATCATCAGTAAAAATAAACTATTATAAAATATTATTATGGTAAATATAAAGATCTCCGTTATTCCGTGACATTGTAGAACAATCATGAATTTTTTCCACGTGAAATCATCTTCCGCCTTCTTCCTCATCGTGGTCATGATGTTCATCCCTAATCCTCCATCTGCTTTTCATCATCACTGTAAATACACGTGAAAAGTGTAAAAACACGTTTACTCACTCTGTGGAAGACTCGGGAAACATGCTAGGCTTTTTCTCAAACTCTCGGAAATAGAAGAAAACACAGAAATCGTCGCGCGTTCTCTGTCTGTCGTCGTTACTGAGCGGGATTTTCACGAGCGCACACGATTTTACCGTGTCAGATTCTCGGGCTGCTATTGGCCGAGCGCGGAGGAGTGTATTACGTCATAACACACCCACAGCCCCGCCCACTGTGTGTAGGAAAAACATGACGTTTTATGAAAAAGTACGCGTAAAAGAGGAACTTCACAATCTAACCCGTTTATATCAAGTTCAAGTTCAAGTTCAAGTTTTTTTAAATGTCATTTCGCTACGAGATGTCGTGTCTCACAGGTCAAACGGTACAACATCCATACAGACATTAAACATCTAAAAACAACACAAAGCACAAAACAAAGCAAATACAATTAAATACAGACAAAAAAATACACTCAAGCAATAAATATAAGTATGAAGACTCTACAATGCTTCCTTGATATTGTACACGTGCAAAAGAAGGCATTCAAGGTCAGCAGCTGGTAGCGGACTAGTGCAAGATGTGGTGTGCAACATGAGCATGTAAACATTTAAACATTTTTGGTGTGCCAGTGGGTGGGTCATGTCTCAGGAGGCCTGTGTATTGTCAGGGGTGGCAGTGGAGGTTTGAATTCAGGGCTCTCACAGCTTGGGAGAAGAAACTGTTCCGCAGTCTAGCGGAGCGGGCTCTGATGCTCCTGTACCTTCTTCCTGATGGTAGAAGCTGAAAGATGTAGGAGGGATGGGTGGGGTCCCACACCATGCTGTTGGCCCTGCTGAGAGGCATCGCTTCATGAAGATGTCCTCGATCGAGGAGAGAGGGGTGCCGATGATCTTTGTGGCTGCATTCACTATTCTCTGAAGGGTCTTGCGGTAAGCTGATCTGTCAGTGATGCAGTTCATCAACACGCTCTCAATGGTTCCTCTGTAGAAGGTGGTGAGGATGGGTGGAGGGAGACATGCTCTCTTCAGGCAGCGGAGAAAGTGCAGCCGCTGATGTGCCTTCTTGGAAAGTGACCGTGTGTTGGTGGACCAAGTGAGATTCTCCATGATATGCACCCCCAGGTATTTTGTACTGCCAACCCTCTCAACTGTTGTGTTGTTGATGGTCAGTGGAATATCACATATATACTGACATATTGGTGATGTGTTTAGGGCTTACTGTTATTTATGTGTTTGTTGGTGCTGTATTTTCCACTAGTGATTAGTGAATAAAGTGGTTTCACCACACTGATGTCACATGGGACACTGTGAACGCTAGTGTTTCCTCCAGTTCTGACATTAAAACATCACACAGTCATTAAAAAAAAGTAGATCCAACAGTATTTATTAAACATCCACACATGCAACCTGATGTAGCTGTTATGGCAGATAGATTGATTAGTGCCACAAATTCAGGAAGTCACTAAAATAACACAGAAATAAAGTCAAGTCAAGTCACTTTTATTGTCAAATCACCACAGCACGTGCCTTGGTGAGTGAAATTCTTGGGAGCGAGCTCCAGAAATTGCAGAACCATTTACATACAGTAGTTAAGAAACATAAATTAGAACAATTTACAAACAGGTTAAAAAAATGTTTAGTACCAGTTGAAATGTGCAAATGCGGAAAATGTGGAAAAGATGCAATGTGCTCATACATAGTCAGTACACACAGTGTACTGCTAGACATATTTACAATGCACTTCACATTATATATATATATATATATATATATATATATATATATATATATATATATATATATAATGTGTAAGGTGCAACAGACTGTACAGATACAGAAATGTCCTGTGGTACCGATAGCTTATTGTCAGATAGATTGTTATATTAAATTAAATGTAGTGTGTGTATAGTCCAGTGTGAATAGATGCAGTATGAATGCAGTGTTTGTGTGTGTGTGTGTGTGTGTGTGTGTGTGTGTGTGTGTGTGTGTGTGTGTGTGTGTGTGTGTGTGTGTGTGTGTGTGTGTGTGTGTGTATAGTCCAGTGTTGAACTGTTGAAGTTTGAGTGCAGTGTGTAACATGCCATATTGTGGAAGTATGCTGTATGCTGTGTTAGTTATGGCTGTTAATTTGTCTGATGGCCTGAGAGAAAAAGCTATCCCTCAGTCGACTAGTGCGGGATCGGATGCTGCGGAGACGTCTTCCTGAGGGGAGCAGAGAGAGCAGTCTGTGGGACTAAATAAGATTATTGCAAATTATTTGATAGGACAATAAAACAGAATAATCCATAATAGAAAAATAAAACAATGCAAAATCACAGACTTTATTATGCTCACATCACAAACTTACATCCTTGGATTATGGTATATTGTATAGTTATTATTATCTAATAATAATATTTAATAGAATATATTTAAATGTGAATAATATTTAAAATAAAATAATAACAATAACAATAAAAATAATTAAAATATTTAAAATAATAATTAACACTTTGAGAGCCACAAGTACAATTAATCCAGATATGTGTATGAGCAACATGTTACAGTATGCAACAGGTCTTATGCAAAAATAGAAACCCAGGTTTTTGAAACACAAATGTAGTCATATGTAAAAAAAAAAAAAAAAAAAAATCAGCTCAGTATCAGAGTGTTTCCTTCTAGAAACATGAAGGAAGTCACGTAGCGGTGCACCCATGGGTCAGTGGCTACATTCAAGATTCATTTTGTGGTGCTCTATTTAAGGATACTATTATGTGAAGAAAAACATGATGTTACAGTGCTGACCTACTGCTGAACTTTGTGACCAACACAAATGAAAGTATTTTAGTATGAGTAGTAGTATGAGATCGCAATGAATCAGGTCGCACATGATGGATGATGCAAGTCTTGGTACAGTTTCATGCACTTTGTTGCATCAGTCCACTGTAGAAAACCACACCGTTTTTGGTATTTGAATGTGTTCCCAAGGATAAATTGAAACATAAACATCACTTCCTTGAAAATTATCCATGGCTTACAGCTGCTTTTGCTTCCTGTACATCACTGTTTTGTTGTCCTGTGTGTTTATTATTCTGTGTTTTTTTCAGCAATCTCGTTTTGAAGACAGGCAAAAGTGACATCTCCAACCCCCCAACCCAAACACAACAATGGGGGTGGTGCTGTGTTTGGTAATCACCGAACACAATGTTACCGAAAACAAAGTATTTATTAAATTTCCATTTATAAATTTGTGTGTGTTTGTGTGTTAGTGTGTGTGTGTGTGTGTGTGTGTGTGTTAGTGAGTGAGTGAGTGAGTGTGTGTGTGTGTGTGTGTGTGTGTGTGTGTGTGTGTGTGTGTGTGTGTGTGTGTGTGAGTGAGAGAGAGAGAGAGAGAGAGAGAGAGAGAGAGAGAGAGAGAGAGAGAGAGAGAGAGAGAGAGATTATGACTGGTGTTGCTTATTGTAAGTGTTTGTTGTCTTTTTGGACTCCTTTATCATTTGTAATGTTGCTCCCAATTAAAACAGTTTAGCCATGTTTAGGGTCATGATTGAGGACAATGTCCCATCCAGAGACAAGCTGTGTCATGTTGAGATTTTGTTCAAACTGACCATCGAATATACTCTTTAAATTTACTCACTAAAACCAAATCTGCGATCTTTGCAGCCTTTTTAGGGGGCTTTCCTCTCATGGCGAATGAAAGAGTGCTTAGTTTCCTTTTAGTTGCCTTTTAGAAAGACAACTGTAATGATTAATGCATCCATGGCCAGGATATAAATTATGACATAATTTTAAAAGTGACCTATAACATCGACCATGCAATCCCAGACACTCATGAAAAACTGATGCTGATTATCTGGGAAATGTCTCTAACAGCAGTCACAATGTCATTGTTTGTGTCAAACAAGTTGTGAATTTGTTGTAACATTACAACAGGAGATCATGACTTACTCTTTGCTCAAAGTGATGCTCGCAGTTCCAGTGCTTTTCTCTGTAGGTGAACGAGGACGATGCTGAACAATTCCAGGATTTGCTTTTTTTTCATTGGTTGTTGCATTAAATCTTACCCCGATACAATAGTGCTATTTTCTGATTCTCCTTTTTTGAATCACTGATAAGTGTCAGGCTCGACTAAGAACTCCAGGGGAGACTTACATATTCTGAGTTTCTTAATAAATATAATATCCCAGTTTCTCCATGAGAATATAGCAGTGTATTTGATGCAGTTCCTGCAGGTTTTCTGAGATTATTACAAAGTAATATGGAATCTGATAAGAATCTTACATTTAAAAAAAAGAACTCATTTTGAATGGTATTAATAATAAAGACAATAAACGTAATAATAATTTTTTAGGGAGTTACTACACTGTCCTGCAGTATTGTGAAGTAAACAATACTGGGACAGACTCTTTGAAAATATTAAAAGAAAATTGGTTTGGACTTAAATTGCCTTAACAATAAAATTAGTGCAGGTTATTTTAAAATTATTCACCTAATTAATCCAACAAACCAATTTCTACAAAAATTTAAAAATATCAGATTCTTCTACATTCTGTAACAAATATAATCTACACCCCCTTTTTTTTTTTTTAAATAATCCAAAAGTTTAAACTTTAAATGTTACTATGAACTATTCGGTCTGTTACAGATAATATAATTTACTACTTATATTCATTTCATTTTATTCAAACAAGTTTCAATTAAAAAAGAAAGTCAAGGCACATAAATATACGCCTAAAAGCCGTTGCTAGGCACCGTAACTAAGCTATAATTTCTCTTCCTGTCTTGATTTGATTGGATGAATCGCGATCCAATCAGCACAAAACAGAAAGAGATGTGATTTGGTACTTGTTAAAATACGATACAACACGTACATCAGTGACTAGGCAAAATAATAATAATGAGAATTTAGTCCATCAAACCTATCAATATTTGCTTTAATACAGAAAGTCAACATGATTTATTTCTGTAATCTTTAATACACATTATTTATATGTCTGTTAACATGAAGGATGATTTTCCTTCTTAAAATCATTGTCATGTTACACAATAAATCTACATTACACTTTTTAAACAATATATTTTGCAATCAGTAATCAGCAGATATTTTTAGATTTAATCTGTATTTATTTTCCGGTGTGTTTTATTTGCCTTTTCTTCGATGTACGTTGTTCTGTACCACTTACAGATCATGGAAATTTCTTCCGACACAACAAAAACTGGTTACGTTTAATAAACCCTCTCAGTAGATCTTGCATAATTTCTCTAAATGGTTGTGAAAGACGTGAAAAACATCATAATGGCTTGTTCTGGACAAAAAACAATAATTAATATAGTATTTATTACTAAAGCAAATAGATATTTCAGTACATTGATTTAATCTAATGCTTAAATCTAATCATATTTCAAATATAAATGTTGTTACTCTGCATATTTAAATAGAAATGTACAATAACATTTAATACTACAGTTTTAATTAGTGCTCTTTGCCTAGGGTTCTGTCACAGCACGCATCTCCACAGCTTCTGCTAACTCATGGTGACCAAACATGCTTATGTGTGTTTATTAAAATATATATATAAAACAAATGATTTGTTACATTATTCTGGAATAAATGTTCAGCTAATTATTAGTGTTTGTCTTTATAACTTTCAGCATAAAAACAGTTTTTCCATTAAGAGGCTCATCCCAGTATCATCATTAGTCTCAAATATAGTTTAATATTTCCTGCAGCTTTAATACAGAGTTGTGTTATAAAACATTTACATAAGAGCAGTACGATATATATAGACCAGAAATGTCCATCAAACTACAGTAGACTACACACTACCTACAGCATAGTATACAGCAAAATGAATTTAAAGCTTCAATCTTGTCTCTTCTCACAAATCCAGAACATCATTAATGGATCCTGATCTCCTGTAGGACAGAACAGAGAAAATTAATATACCACTTCTCAAAGAGCATGTTGTTGAACTACAGATTGAGCACAAATTCTTTTGTATGAGGTTTCTATAACTTGACAGCGAAGGAAATGCTGCCAGGCCTCAAACCACCCCGAGTTTCTCTAGCAGACATACAGGAAAGGACAAAGTCACGTGTTAGACCAAGCCTTGCTGAACAGCCTGCAGCCTCCAGGAAAAGGGAGACGTAAAAAAAACACACTTCACATGACTAAATTAAAAATTCAAAAGGTGTTTTTGAACCTCATTAATACCGATTATTAACTTCAGGCTCCATTTACATTTTTCAGGCACAGAACAGCAGCTTAGCACCACCATTTTCATAAAAGTCAGTTCGGGGGCAAAAAGTATTTTCAGTAAAATGACAAAAGAAACAAAATTAAAGGTCAAACAAATACACACACATATATATTATATATATACACACATCTTATCAGTCATGTTAAGACTGTGAAGATAATTCTCTGATCTTTTCTGGTGCAGCTTCATTTGCATTAAAAAAAGTAGCAGTTATTTCCAAAGAAATTATATTTTACCGATAATCCCAAGGCATCAGGACCCCAGGATCCAAAATCATTAGAGATTATCTGTAAATGATGTATCTGTGAATGAAGTAACAATAACAAGTTAAATATCAAAACAATACCATTATAAATGACCATAATCTACACAATGAGGTATCACTGGACTTTAAACCACCACAAAACACTCTTAAAAGGACAGAGATAGAGATTACACTCACCTGATTTAATGCAGACTTTAGATACAGATCTCAGATTTCTTATGAAACATGAAGTCTCTGGTCATCATGAACTATGAATCCACCTGAAATAAGATCACAGAATAACACATTTATTACACCAAAACACAACACATGTTTACAGTCATGCATGAGAAACCTATTAAAATTAATATCACAACTAACTTATAAATTAAACAGATAACTTGTGAGACAGAAAAATCCAGTTTCCTGAACACGTGCCACAAATCTCTACAATTATATTCCCGTAGAGACAAACGAAGCATTTTACATCTTATATAATGACCACCAGGAGTGTTTATTAAAATAACTTTAACCTATTTTATTCATATTTACCTTCATTCCTCTTCTTCATCTGTTCACCTCCACCCACGTGTTCCACTGAAGTATTTCAGTCTGATTCTAGGCCGATCAGTAAACATCTGAATCATAAGATTTTTAAGACCAGATATAATAACATTTGTTTTGCACGTAGAATCTGGAAATTCTGACATTTTAGCCTGGAAAAGAAAAGCTGACGACTTCACAGAGGATACAAAAACACGTGTTCTGCTTTCTTTCTTCTTTGGTGTTTATTGGCGTTTGGCAGCCAACGTAGAAGGTGCTTTCCCGCCCCCTACTGGATTGGAGGGTGAAATGCGACTCATACATGTTCTGCGCATGCGCCTTTTAACTTCTAGTTATTTGAATTGAGGCGCTGTTCAGATGACTTTATGTTGTATTTATCGCCATCTAACGGTACAGACTGGTATTCCTGGTAATCAATTTATTTCTGAATTTGCAGAAGAGTTTTGATATTTGTTTTGTTTTATAATATTATGTTATTCTTTACTTAATTGTTATAGATAAATAAAAAGCTTCATGTGGATTTAGGTTGGATCTTCTTCTTATTGGGGCTTTTCCCTTCAGGGGTCGCCACAGCGAATCATCTTTCTCCACCTATCCCTATCTTCTGCATGCTCAACACTTGCACCCACTAGCTTCAAATCCTCATTAATTGCATCCATATACCTCCTCTTTGGCCTTCCTCTTTGCCTCTTGCCTGGCAGCTCCATGTCCAACATTCTCCTACCAATATACCAATCTCCCTAACTTTGTCCCCCAAACGTCCAACTTGAGCCGTCCCTCTGATGTACTCGTTCCTAATCCTGTCCAATCTTGTCACTCCCAAAAAGAACCTCAACATCTTCAGCTCGGCTATCCTCTAGCTCTGACTCCTGTCTCTTCTTCAGTGACACTGTCTCTAAACCATACAGCATGGCCGGTCACACCATGGTCCTGTACACCTTCCCTTTGATTGTCGCTGATATTTTCCTATCACACAGAACTCCTGACGCCTTTCTCCACCCATTCCAACCTGCCTGCACTCGCTTCTTTACTTCTTTCTCCACTCTCTCCATTACTCTGGACCGTTGACCCCAAGTACTTAAACTCCTGTCCCTTCCTCACCTCTTCACCCTGTAACCTTACTGTTCCACTTCCCTCCCTTTCATTCACACACATGTACTCAGTCTTACTACGACTGACTTTCATTCCTCTTCTCTCCAGCACAAACCTCCACCTCTCCAGGTTTTCATCCACCTGCTCCCTGCTCTCACTACAGATCACAATGTCATCTGCAAACATCATCTTCCAAGGAGACTCCTGTCTGACCTCCGCTGACAACTGGTCCATCACTATAGCAAACAGGAAAGGGCTCAGAGCCGATCCCTGATGCAGTCCCACCTCCACTTTGAACTCCTCTGTCTGACCTACAGCACACCTCACCACTGTCCTGCTCCTCTCATACATGTCCTGCACCACTCTGACATACCTCTCTGCTACTCCTGACTTCCTCATACAGTACCACAGCTCTTCTCTTGGCACCCTGTCATATGCTTTATCTGAGTCTACAAACACACAGTGCAACTCCCTCTGACCATCCCTATACTTCTCCATCAACATTCTCAGAGCACAAATTGCATCTGTTGTGCTCTTTCTGGGCATGAAGCCATACTGCTGCTCACAAATTTCCACCACCTTCCTTAACCTAGCTTCCACTACTCTTTCCCACAGCAGTATGGCTTCATGCCCAGAAAGAGCACAACAGATGCAATTGTATAGCTCATCAACTTTATCCCAATATAGTTGCTGCAACTCTGCACGTCCCCCTTATTCAATTCAATTCAATTCAATTCAAGTTTATTTGTATAGCGCTTTTTACAATAGACATTGTCTCAAAGCAGCTTTACAGAACATAAACACAGAGCAGAAGGTAAACATAATTAATGATAAAGGAATTAACGAATAATAAAAGAAATAAGAATTAACAGAATAAAAATTCTAGATTATTATTAGATGTATATAGTTCACAGTGTGTATGTATTTATTCCCCTATGAGCAAGTCTGAGATGACTCAGGCAGCAGTGGCAAGGAAAAACTCCCTTAAATTGGTAAAGGAAGAAACCTTGAGAGGAACCGGACTCAAGGGGGAACCCATCCTCATATGGGTGACACTGGGGGTGTGATTGTAATATACAGTCAGTTAAATGTGGTATTGGTGTGAGGTTCAAGGACTTCTGATCTCCTGAGTACCACAGAGTCTAACTGGAGATGTCTCAGGATTCTTAAAGTCGGCCTCGGCTCAGTGGACGTCCGAAGGCTTCGTCCCACAGAGGACGTTGGGAGCTGGTACAGTGTCTGGATGCCTCGGGATGGGTACAAAGAGAGAAGCAGTGGAAAGGGATTAACATATCTGCTGTTCATAAAAATGTGCTGGTCTGATGTACTGGTGCATGATATTATGGGATGTATTCTTAAAGATCGACACACTCCTTCTCCATTCCTAAGGCATCCTCTCACTTTCTAAAACCCTGTCGAACAAACTAGTTAAAAATTCCACTGCTGCCTCTCCTAGAGACTTCCAGACCTCTACCGGGATGTCGTCAGGACCAACTGCCTTTCCACTTTTCATTCTCTTCAAAGCCTTCCTGACTTCATCCTTTCTAAGCTTATCTACTTCCTGTTCCACAGAGTTCACCCCTTCTACTCTTTTTCCCCCTCTCATTTTCCTCATTCATCAGCTCCTCAAAGTATTCCTTCCATCTCCTCTGTACACTCTCCTCACTTGTGAGCACCCTTCCATCTCTATCCTTAATAATTCTAACTTGCTGCACATCCTTCCCATCTCAATCCCTCTGCCTAGCTAACCTGTACAAGTCCTTCTCTCCTTCTCTAGTGTCTAACCTAGTGTACAACTCGTCATATGTCCAAATCCCACTTCTTCTTGGCTAATCTCTTCCTCTGGATACTATCCTGAACTTCCTCATTCCACCATCAAGTCTCCTCATCTTCTTTCCTCCTTCCAGATGACATACCCAGCACCTTTCTCCCAGTCTCCCTGATCACTTCTGCTGTAGTTTCCCAGTCATCTGGCAGCACTAGCTGACCGCCCAGAGCCTGCCTCATCTTCTGTCTAAATTCCTCACAACATTCCTCCTTTTTCAGCTTCCACCACAGTTTTCATCTTTGACCTCTTCCTCTTACAGACCATCAGAGTCATCCTACACACCACCATCCTATGCTGTCTGGCTACACTCTCTCCCACTACGACTTTACAGTCACTAATCTCTTTCACATTGCCTCTTCTACATAGGATGTAGTCTACCTGTGTTCTCCTACCTCCACTCTTGTAAGTCTCTCTATGTTCCTCCCTCTACTGAAAATAAGTGTTAACCACAGCCATGTCCATCCTCTTAGCAAAGTCCACTACCATCTGTCCTTCAAGGTTCCTTTCCTTAACTACAAACTTGCCCATCATAGGGCTGGGCGATTTGGCCTAATATCAAAATCTCGATTAATTGAACATTTTAACTCGATTGCGATTAATGAACGATTAATTAATTAATTAATTAATTTATTTATTTATTTATTTATTTTTGCCCTCATAGTTCACTGTAATGGCTGAAAGTCTTTCTTCCGCGAGGTCCTATTGGGAAAGAATATCTTTCAGACCTTGCGCGATCATATCTGCTGTGTGATTGGCTGGAAAATGGCGCAGCTTCCGATCGTCGTCAATGTAGTGCAAAGTAAGGTTCAAGAATGGGTCCATCGTCCTGCGCAGTTTTAGAAAAATGTGATGGCGATGGCACGGTGTATCTTCTGTCTAGAGTTTAAACGAGGTGTTTAAACCCGCTTCGCTCCACTGTAGCCAAGGGAGTCATATCCTTTGCGATGTAATAACAAATAGCGTCAGTTATTTCGGAATATGACGGAATATGACGGAAACTGCGTCTTTGGTACATGCTGCTCTTGTTGCTCGGTTGTCTGAGTGATTAAGCTCTCCATGCTCAACATGTCGGCGGAATAACGTAACGGAGTGGGGTCACGTGAGTCCACACGCGGTAATGTTTTTAATGGGAAAGTAATCGAAATAATCGACCTGGAAAAAAATTTGATCGATTGTAGGTTCTGAATGTCGATTCCAATTATTTTCCGATTAATTGCCCAGCCCTAGCCCATCACGTCCTCATCACCTGGTGTTCCCCTCACCAACATGTCCATTAAAATCCGCTCGTATCACCACTCTCTCACCCGTGGGAATACTCTTCACCACCTCATCTAACTCACTCCAGAATCTCTCTTTCTCCTCTATCTCACAACCCACCTGTGGGGCATAACCACTAACAACATTCAACATCACCCCTTCAATCTCTAACTTCAGACTCATCACCCTGTCCGACACTCTCTTCACCTCCAGAACATTCCTCACAAACTCCTCCTTCAGGACCATACCTACCTCATTTCTCTTACTATCCACACCATAATAAAACAGCTTGAATCCTGCTCCTACTATATACTACGAGCCTTGCTACCCTTCCACTTGGTCTCCTGTACACACAGTATATCCACCTTCCTTCTCTCCATCATATCAGCCAGCTCTCTACCTTTCCTTGTCATAGTACCAACATTCAGAGTTCCTATTCTCAGCCCTACACTCTTACCTTTCCTCTTCTCTCTCTGCCTGTGCACTCTCCTCCCTCCTCTATTTCTTTGACCAGCAGTAGCCCAATTTCCACCAGCAACCTGTAGGTCAACGGCACCGATGGCGGTCGTTGTTAACCCGGGCCTCGACCGATCTCGTATGAAATTCATACTGACGATTCACATGGTTAAATTTGGCAATGTTTTACGCCGTATTCCCTTCCTGACGCAACCCTCTCTACTTATCTGGGCTTGGTACCGCACAGAAGTCACTGGACTGTGACCCCCATGGCTAGATTGGATTTAGGTTGGATGTTTGTAAGAAATAAATGACGACAGATGTGTTTTGTGTTTTATTCTTTGTTTCAGCATCTTCAAATCAAAGCAGCTTCATTATCCGAATCAGATCTCTGGCTCCACGTGATCTCTAGCTCTGCCACGTGACCTCATCAAGCAAGAATGCATTTCTCTTAGGTCAATAATGTTTAAGGAACTAGGTTTAAGGCTCCATAAAAACACAGGGTCACTTTAGTGTGTGTAGCTGCTCTGATTCCTGACCATGATACTGATGTTAGAGAGATTGCGTGCACCGCCGCTGGCCAAACTGCTGAACCGCCGCCTTTTACACTCTCTCTCCTCTTGGCTGCTGATGCACAGGGTGAAGAGAGGTTCTTCCTCCATGAATTTGTGGCTGTCACTATATATATTTACTCAGTTATGGTAATTACGGTTCATCAGTTATTAATTTGTAGTTCTGTTTTATTGAGCTGGAACTTTGGAGCTGATTATGTTACAGCACTTTTACTGCTGCTGTGTGAGTCTGTTACAACAACATTTATTAACTGTGATTAAAAACTCAGACCATTTCTGCAACATTTGGAAGATGTATTTTTATTGGGGTTCCTTATAGCAATGATCAGACCCTCTTTGAGTCTTCGTTTGAACTCATCCTTCTTTTCCAGTCATTCCTGATCTTCTGCTCTGCTAGTTCCTTTTTTGTTTTAGACTGAGTAATAATCAGCTGCTTCCTTCCCACTATTTTCCCATTAATCTCCCTTTAATTAATTTTAAAGTCCCACTTTTAAGGCCAACTCTGAGAATCCTGAGGCATCTGGAGATTTACCAGCTCCAGTCAGACACTGCGATACTATAGAGGAGATCTGAACTCCATGTGATCTTTTGCATCAATACAACATTTATCAGACTGTGTATTTATAATCACACCCTCCAGTGTCACCCATATGAGGATGAGGTTCCCCTTTGAGTCTGGTTCCTCTCAAGGTTTCTTCCTTTACAATCTAAGGGAGTTTTTCCTTGGCATTGCTGCCTAAGTCACGTCAGACTTGCTCACTGGGGATAAATACATACACATTGTGAACTAAATCCATCTAATATTAATCTTTGTTCTATGTTTATGTTCTGTAAAGCTGCTTTGAGACAATGTCAATTGTAAAAAGCGCCGTACAAATAAACTTGAATTGAATTGAAAATTGAATTGAATTGACAAAACTTACTGAAGTGCAAATTATTCAATCTACTGTGAATTTTTTTGACATATAAATTGATTAGAACCTGATTAATCGGTTGCATAATAAGAACAAAATTAATTTTATATTTTATAGTTTTGAAAATGTCCTAATAAATAATCAAATAATACATAAGATTTTTTTTTATTCAGGGTTTCAACAATTCACAACCACCAACAGTGCTCCAGTTTCAGGATGGTTTGTAGAATTGTTCAAGTCTGTATTGATCAACATCATTGTCCTGATCATTTACATTATGAGAAAATGCAAAGATCAGATTTAATCTGCAGGATCTTTAGCTTTCCTGTACATCACTGTTCTGTTGTCCTGTGTGTTCCTTTTATCCTGTGTTTATTGTCCTGTTCTCATTTCACACTGTTGTGTATTTGCACTTTATGCTGCAATCATATGTACTGTTACGTGTTACACCATGGTACTAGAGATATTACATAATACAATCAATAATATTTTATACTCCATATTAAAGGCATTTTAAATGTCTACACAACTCCTTAATTAACATTTACTTTATTATACTTTATAAAACTTCTGAAAAGGATTTGAAATGCTGGAGCCACCTGAAGAGGTTCAGAAAAGGTCTTTCAGAGGTCCTAAGAGACAATTCTTTAACCATTTCTTTTTCTCATTAGTTGTATGAAATGTCACCAGAGCATTTTATAGAGCAAAACACATTGTGAAGTGTTTTGTTAACTTTGCTATAAACTATATTTTAAAATGTATATACTCTATAATTATACAATTTTGTGATGCATAAGTGGTTGAAAGATAGGTTGAAAGATGAAAGGTTCCAAACACTGATGAACAAATTATGAAATTAAGAACGTGTTGAAATTTAGAGAAGAGTTTCCTGAAAAAAACCCCAAAAAAACCTCTCTCTCTCTCGTGCTCTCTCTCTCTCTCTCTCTCACACACACACACACACACAAACAAACCTCTCTCATTAAACCTATTAAAGACATTTAAGCTTCTGTCTAAGTGACTATAAGACAAACAAGACTGTTTAAGTTGACAGACAACAGCAGCAACTGTATTTACTTTCTGTAAATATTAACATAATGTAGTAACTGAAACAATGTGCAGTGATGATATACTGACTACGTTACTAGTAGCATTTATTTCTGGATAGTGAAGGAGACACCGCGTTAATCAGAGTTTCTGTTTTATTCTGTAAGGAAGTGAGATTCATCCCATAATGTAGAGTTCCCTTACAGTATGTATGCATGAATATTTTATTGTGTATGAATATCAATGAATTCAAGCAGCTGCATAATTATCTGTGTGTGGTTGTTGTGTTATTTGTGTTGGGGTTTGTTTTGGGTTGATGCATAAACAAATTCATTCATTAATACATTCATTTTCTAATGCTTATCCGAACTTCTCGGGTCACGGGGAGCCTGTGCCTATCTCAGGCGTCACCGGGCATCAAGGCAGGATACACCCTGGACGGAGTGCCAGGACGATCTCTTATTCTAATGATACTTACAGATCTCGTGAACTGAAACTTAAAGGTTTTGTTAAGTTCCTGTGAGCTGAGTGAACATTCTAGTGTAGAGTTTATTCTGATTTCCATTATAAGCTTATTATTATTTATTATTATTATGTTGGCTTTGTAGAAGACAACATTCTGATTTCTGTTATAAGCTTATTATTATTATTATTCTTTAAAAAAAATTTTTTAAAATTTATTTTAAAAAATGCGGCCTAGGGCTTTCGAGTCACATGCACCAAAATCCAAGACTGCAGGATCTTTGGTTTTCCTGTACATCACTTTTCTGTTGTCCTGTGTGTTTCTTTTATTCTGTGTGTTTATTGTGCTGTTCTCAACTTGGTGTACTTGCAATCTTGGTGTACTGCCCTCACTATGTGTAGACAGACATAGCTATGCAGCAAGCTTAACACTCCTCCAAAAAGGACTTGAAGACAGAACTAATCCAAGTACAATCTAATGGAAGCGGTGTAAAACTGAAAAATACAACAGTGAAAGCATAAATGAACAAACAATTTAGCAATAAATAGCACATTATACACAGCAGCACACAGTTCACATATCAGATATGCATATGCAAATATTCACACAAGCTTTAAAATAAATGTGCTGAAAGTTTGTTAACAATAAATGCCCAGATTACTTGAATCTAACAAGCAGAGGAGTACTTAAGTCTCATACACACACATGTCCTTTCATATGACATCTCCAAATACAACATCATGATCTAACAAAACATCAAAAAACATTCATTTAGAAAACACTTACAGACAATGCTTTTTCCAAGGATAAATGAAGTGTGAATGAAGATTTGTGTCATAGATGTGCACTCTCAAACAGCTACCAACAAAATGGCTGAACAACATGTGCTCTGCTTAAATATACGCAGGTCACCAATAGGGGTCACTAAATTACAAAACCCGAAGGCTGAAAACAGCACACTTGGACTGTTACTGTACATGTTATACTATGGTACATTGTATTTTTGTTCTATCGTGTACAAGCTATATAGCTGTGATGTGTGAAGGTACTCGTGGCTGGTGAGGCACTGACTCTTTTAGATTTACAAATTCATGAATTTAACCGAGTATCTTAAATACACCATTCAGGTGGCTGCTTGCACATTGATTAATAGTTACTTAATCTCTCCTGTTTTAACTTGAACAGTCATATTAAATGAAGAGGAAACACAACAATATTTAAACGTCTACACAATGACATAATTAACATTTTGAAGATTGTCACAAATGTTTTATTTCCTTCGTTTTAAACCTTATTTAAACATGCAGGTACTGTATAAAGATATGCTTTTATGATGATTATTAGAGGTACAAAAGTGACAAGACGTTCTGTCCTAAGTCTAAACCAAAAACTGTTGATCAAATGATGAATATGTTGAAACGTAGAGAACATTTCTATTTGTGTTATATTATATTTGCTTATATTGTTTAAGGGTGCCAATTATTCTGTAGTTGACTGTAAGAGAAACACAGATGCTGTTTACTCTCATGGTGATGTTTATGATATAGACTGTGTGATTGTCTTTAATGATTGTTTATAAAAATTTGCTTAAAAGTCATATACTGTATTTGTCACGGAATCGCCAGGTTCTCCCTTCACACAGCAAAGCAGATCCTCATCACCTGAGTTATAATCACCTTCACATGGCACCCATCATTACCACAACACATAAAAGACATTCTCACACGCACACACATTGTCCGGTCTTGTACGCGCTAGCTGCTATTGCACGCTGTGTCTACTAACCTGACATTATTTCTCTTTATCCAGTAGTTCTCCAAGTTCATCGTCCTCCCCAGAAGCTAATCCGTGCGGGTCTGCTTCCAGTGATCCCATGTGTTGGAGCTTCATCAGCACTGTTGCACCATCGCTCACTTCATTTCACAATCCATTGTCAATAAACTCTGTTACTTTTACGTTATCTCTGTCTCTGTTGTCTTCTGTCTGTGACCATATTGGATCTTATTCATATTAAATTGAAATAATTTGAATGCGTATTTTAATCACACTAACATGCAGGTTGTTTATTTGTTAAATTATTCTTTGTAGACTATTTCCACTAGATTACACAAATTCTGTTTGTATTATTAATATACAGTAGATTAGATTAGATTGGATTAGATTCAACTTTATTGTCATTACACATGTACAAGGCATGTGTTAGTTATACAATATATTATACATTATACTGCTGGTTCTGTATGGACTATCTCCACTAGATTGCACACATTCTTGTTTGTAATATTGATATAAAACTGTTTATCTCTTTTTTCCCTATAAAAGAGAGTCATTATTTTGCGATGCTTTTATTTTGTGGTTTTCACTTGGATTTTTTTTCATTTTGTAATAAAGTAAATAAAATGCCACTAACCAAAAGCACAAACAGCTTCAGGCACTAATTTTAAAACAAAGATTAAAATAAAGATGCCTTGCTGTCTGAGCAGGTTTGTACACAGTTCGTTCCAAAGATCTTCTCTGTGGTAAGCCACACTTTTTGATCTTTTAAATGCCCCACTGAAGGAACTGAAAGATCAAGACGTGTGGCCACACTTTTTGATCTTTCACTTCCTTCAGTGGGGCTTTGACTAAGGCTATACTGTAGCTGTGGTAGGAATTTAGCAAGATAATTAGCTGTTCCTAGGACTCTGGCATGCACTTTGGTTCTGGCATGTGTAGAATACCACTGACTTTGTTTAGGTCTGCCTCTAGCCCTTTATCTGTGACTTTGTGTAAGACGAAAAGTATTTCACTTTTACCAAACTCACATTTTTTTATTTAGGGTGAGTCCGTTAAGACCTTGTTCAGATGCCGGTCATGCTCAAGTTGTCTCGGCCAAAAACAAGAATGCATTCTTCAGGCTTTGAACTCAATCCAGAAGCTAGATGAAAGCGACAAACCGTCTAATCCATCTCGGGTAATCAGCTGAGTTAGAGAAGTCGAACTGCTGCAACAGCCATCTTTCAGTCTGTTTGCTGTAGTGCTGGTTCTCTGTAACCTATCCTTAAGGTTCACTTCTGACACCATGTATGTAGCGCCCTCTACCCTTAAACTTTAATTGGATGAAGGATCGGGTTCTCACTTTGTCTCTCGATGGGATATCACTTTCCTTCCTCTGCACTTTTGTCTACTTATGAGCTTAGCTAGTTGGTGTGCACACTAACTGCAGCAAGTTATCAAAGATTAAATCAATTCACAAGATAAGTAAACTTAATGGCATTTATTTATGTACACATGGAAATAGTAAGTAATTGTTTTAAAGTATATATATATATATATATATATATATATATATATATATATATATATATATATATATATATAAGAAAATAAATAAAGATAAAGTTAAAGGTAAACCAATTATGTATTTATTCCTTCTGACTAGCCTCGTTAAACTACATTCTCAGAACTTCACATAGTAGTTTTCAGGACAACTCACAAAAGATGTGTGACCATATCACTAAATTAACTCAAACATAAATAGTATCAAACCCCGAATAAACACTGTGGGGAGATTCAGTGTGTCACATATAAGTCAGATCAATTTCTAGAACATCAACAAAAATATCTATAATCCCAAACTCCGGGAAACAAAACGCACAATAATATAGTTCTCAGGCAAACACATGCATGGGCCCACACACACACGCCAGTCACCAACCTAACCTGTTGCAGGCCTGTAACGTTGCTGGGGAGCGTGGTGGCCTTTAAAACTACAAATGGCCTCTTCGCTCTGACGAGCTAAAAGAAAATAATAAATAGATCACCGGAATGCCTTCCAAGATGGTTAAAACGCGAACTTCCCTCAGATGCAGCGATAGATATTCCAGTAGTCTCACGGCCTCCTCTCCCGAGCAGCACCCGCGCGATGCTGTATCACCATAGCATAGCAACATCCAATCCGCGTCCGATATAGTCACAACTGCTCCATGAACTTGTCTCTGTAACGTAAATTAAATAACTAAACACTGTTAGACAGTTGGAAAAACGTTCAGATAAAATCCTCTTTTAGCTTAGTCCCGATAGTTAGCTTAGCGACAGGCTGCGCTCTACAACAGACTCAGAGAACAAAACATAACTGTTTACTCTCATACTGAGTATAAACACTAATCCACTTAATACAAGTATTAACACTTCTTTAGAGAAATACAGACAGTTTAACGCACTTTGCTAGTGGGTAATTTGTCTATATACGACTTAACTCGTGGAGCAAAACAAACTAAACTCTCACTCCATCGGCAGTTCTCCACTCCCTTTTTGTCCAACCCGAATTCACCCTCTACCCGCGGAGGTGGGAATAAGTGGAAAATGACCAATCACAAATAAATAAACAAACTTGCTAGATAAAGACACGTTTTGAGCCAGTGCATTACAAACAACCTTGTACTTGCAGTACACAGAAATTATACCTAAAAGAATCCTAACTGGGCTACACTCTCCCCCTTCTAAATGACTCATGTCCCCATGAGACTAACTCATTACAATTCTATCTTGGCTCTTGACTTTGATTTTGCAATTAAACTGGAACATGGAGAACACTGGGCCATTGGGTGGCACCACCATGTTTTGCAAACCTGTTTCACTCTTTGGGAATTATCAACTTGTACTATTATACCTCTATATACAAGAGTTAAGGGCCAGTCTGAGGATTTGCCCAGTTCATCATAACTCAGTTTTTTCACTGGTCTCACTTCTCTTTTAGGACGAAGTTCAACTCTATCAGCCTCTGCTTCTAGTGGGACATTTATGCATTGACCCTCTCCCCCTTCTAATTCCTGATCCTCTGTTCGCTCAGGAGTTGGCGGATAGCTGTTTTCAGCCTCACATTCAGGGGTTTCTCTCATCACTTCCCTTTGATTAGGGTCTCTAGCAGGGCTGTTACTGACTCTTACATTCTCTTTAGTCAGTTCTGTGGTAAACACTGGCTCAAGTGGTCTCCTTGGTTCCACTATGAAATAATCACTCAGGCTACTTTCATCACTAACAGAGACCTGCTCTACAGACTGGCACTGATCTAGTGCAGATTGTTCTCTGTGTTCTCTCTCCACAACTTGTGCCCTGTTTCTCACTGGAAGTGGCACATCTTTCCTTTCATCAGGTAAGTTTATCCTCACTCCATCTCCAATGGTCTCGATGCAATGTCCTGATGCTTCCTGTACCAGTCTCAGGTTTTACTTTGTATACAGGTAACTTTGGCAGTTTCTCAATGACAATGAAAGGTAAGGAATTACAACAATCCAGTAACTTCTGCTTTCCTGTAATGGCCAGGTTTCTAATACGTACACAATCTCCTTTCTGCAGAGTTTGATGTTTCACTTTGCGGTCATAAAGTCTCTTGTTCTTTTGTTGTAACCTTGAAGAACTCTCTGATGCAAGCTGGTAGGCATGCTGAAGCTCTCTTTTCAACCTTTCCACATACTGGTGATGTTTTATTTCACCCTCACCATTCTCTGAAGATCCAAAACATATGTCCACTGGAAGACGAGCTTCTCTGCCAAACAACAGGTGATATGGCGAATAACCCGTAGCTTAATTCTTAGTACAGTTGTAGGCATGTACCAACTGACTGATGCTTTGGCTCCACTGGCTCTTCCGGGCAGGATCTAACGTACCTAGCATGGACAGAAGGGTTCGGTTAAAACGCTCTAGCTGGGGGTCTCTTTGAGGGTGGTAAGGCGATGTTCTAGACTTACGAATTCCCAGGATTCCAAGAAGTTCTTTGATAAGCCTACTTTCAAAATCCCGCCCCTGGTCTGAGTGAATGCGGGCTGGCAAGCCATAGTGTACAAAAAACTTTTCAACAAGAATCTTGGCTACTGTTACTGCTCGCTGATCTTTTGCAGGAAAAGCCTGAGCGTAGCGGGTAAAGTAATCCGTTATGACCAGTATGTTGGCAATTCCCTTAGAGTCTCAATAGACAGGAAATCAATACAAATCAGATCCAATGGGCCACTGCTGGTTATATGATTCAAGTAAGCTGAACGTTGTGGTAAACTGTTCCTAGCAATGCATCGTCCACATTCCTTCACATACTGTTCCACATCTTTGTTCATGTGTGGCCAGTAAAAGCGATCTTTACAAAGCTCTGTTGTCTTTTCTATTCCCAGGTGACCTGACTCGTCATGAAGAGAATGTAACACCTGTATCCAATATTTTTCTGGTAGAACTAGCTGCTGTCTCTTCTTTCCGTTGGAAATTTTGGTAATTCTGAACAAGAGATTGTGTCGAATAACTAACTTTGCACCTTGTTGGCGTAAAAGAGTCTCCAGATGATTAGAATTCTTTGTCGCAGTAAGTGTATTTCCTTTTCCCACTTCCGGTTTTACAGGTCCAATGATGGAGTCTTTCTCTTGTGCTAGCATCAGGTCAGAGTTTGTCAACTGCTTCTTGCATCTGATTTCCAACTGCACAGGACAAGCGTATACGGGATGAATGACATTTGGAGTAACCCCCAACTGATCCACCAGCCTGCCACCAGACTCTGAGTGGTAAGTATCACCAAGCTAACAGATGGCCCTCACCCCGGATCATGGTAGGTCTACCCATTCTTGAGACGTTTCAATTGGATAGCGAGACAAGGCATCCACATCAATGTTGAGAAGCCCGGGCTTGTACTGAAAGCTAAGATTATAAGTGGCTAAGGTGGCCAACCACCGATGTCCTGTAGCACTAAGCTTAGCGCTGGTCAAAACATATGTGAGAGGGTTGTTATTGGTCCGAACACTGAACTTGGCTCCATACAAGTAATCGTAGAACTTATCCACAATGGCCCACTTGAGAGCTAGAAATTCCAACTGATGTATTGGATAGTGACTTTCAGCCACACTCAATTTTCGGCTGGCATATGCGACAGGCCTCAGTCCTTCTTGGTGTTCCTGATTCAACACTGCCCCTAATCCACTCAGGCTCGCGTCAACATGTAAAACATAAGGTTTAGCTGGATCTGCATACACCAGTACAGGGGCATGTGTAAGGCAATATATGATATTATGAAGGCCTCTGTGCACCATTGGTCCCAACATTCACAAATGGCTCTGACTCACTGTAGTACTTGCCTTTCGGTACGGCTTTATTTGCACTCTTGGCCGGGGAATAGCCTTTGGTCAAATCTGTGAGGGGTCTCACAATGGCGGAGTAGTTCTTAACAAAGCGTCTATAGAACCCACAAAATCCTAGGAAGGATCTTAACGACTTCAAATCTTGAGGTACCTTCTAATCTGAAACGGCGTTCACTTTCTCTGGATCAGGAGCTATCCCTGCAGCAGATACAATGTGTCCCACATATTTAACTTGCGGCTGACAAAACTGGCACTTATCTATGGACACCTTGAGCCCGTATTCTTCCAGCCGATCCAACACTTTCAGCAGTCTCTCCTCATGTTCTTCTAAAGTATGCCCAAAGACAATGAGATCGTCAAGATAAACAATGACCTGAAGAAGATGCATATCTCCAACAACTCTCTCCATCAGCCACTGAAATGTAGCTGGGGCCCCAGTGATCCCCTGTGGCATGCGCTCAAACTGATAAAAACCTAAAGGACAGATGAACGCTGTTTTTATTTTGTCCTCATCGGCCATCTCAATTTGATAATAGCCACTACGCAAATCCAATACAGAGAACCATCTGCTTCCAGAGAGAGAGTCCAATGCATCATCCATTCTAGGAGTGGTGTATTGATCAGGGATTGTTCTAGCATTCAATGTCCGATAATCTATGCACATACGAATGGCCCCGTTCTTCTTCCGTGCAATAACTATCGGGGAGGCATACGGACTCCTGGATTCTGTTATGATGCCTGCAGCCAACAGTTCCTTTATGTGACGCCTGACGTCATCGATATCTGCGGAGGCAATCCGTCTAGATCACTCCCTAAATTGACAGCAATAATTTAGTCTGATATTATGCTTCACACCTTTGGCACGTCCAACATCCCACTCCTCAATGGAAAACACGTTCTGCTAGTTTCGCTCTAAGTCTTTTTCCCAATCATCAGGAATAGGCGAATCTCCAAAGTTGAATACTTTAGGATCTAACCCTTTTTTGACAGCTGGAGCATCTGGGGTAACTGTAACAGTGTCAGTGGGAAAGACTTTTGCAATAACGGTGTCTGAGGGAATACTAATGTCTTTGGAGGTCTCATTGCAGTTCAGCACTCAGAAGTTGTTCACATTCATGGCAGAAGATGACAGAATGGTCGGAGGAATAAACCATCCAGCTGGAAGCGGACTCTCTGCAGGAGTTTCCACAAGAAAAATTTCTTTTCTCAGTGGCTTCTCACTCTCCACTTTACACACTGCATACATTTCACTTCTTGAAGGGATAGTCAGGACTCCTGGTCCTCTCCACTTGACTTGTCCCTCAGCTGTCTCAAGAACTTCCTCTTTTAAGCCGGGCTGGAGAGCGGATGGCTGAATTCTCATTGACTTCACTTGCTTGACTGCATTAGCATCCTGGTTGAGCCAGGTCAAACGTTTAAAGAAGCTTGCATTTGTTCCAATTATTACGGGACATTGCTGAGGGCCTTGCGGTTCAGGGCAGACCAAAGCGAGAATGGAAACCTTCTTTTTTACTCCTGTGATTGAAGCAGGAAGCAAAACATCAACTATGATGTACCCTTTGTATGGATAACTCGAAGAACTCAGTCCCCAGATGGACAATCCAGTGAGTGAGTGTAGTGGTAGCTGTGACAAATGTTTAGAGTACCATTGGTCAAACACAATGGTCACTTGGGACCCACTATCTAATAAAGCTTGACAAGGACATCCATTCAACTCCACGAAAATGGTTGAGGCAGGGCCCATTAACCTCTGGGAAATTGACTTATCCCACATACCTCAATTTGACTTCTTTTAGAGAAACAGTCTGAACTGTTGGGAGTAGTACTGGCTTCACTCATCCAGTTCTTTTCATTCTTAGCTTTCCGAAGAGCACGGACCAACTTTAGTATTACTTGGGATGTGTTCTCTGGTGCTTGACACTTAGTGGCGATGTGTCCATCCTCACCACATCGATAACAGAAGAAATCAGCTTTGTGCTTAACAGGCGTCTCTCTGTTGAACTTCGGAACTGATCTTGTATTTGTCAGAGCTTGTTGAGACTGATTAGAGGAGCTGATGCTCATATCTGTTAACTGTTGTTGCAGTTGCTGAACTTGCTTCTTAAACACTTGTACCTCTGATTCTTCTTGTGTTTCAGGTTTTTTCTTATCCTGCTTGTCTTTTTGATTAACTCTCATAGAAGAAACAGAAACTGATTTAGGATCGTCCACAAATCTTAGCTCTTGAATCTCTGCTCGGAGTTGTATGACCACAGCTGAGTCAAGTGTAGTTTCACTCTTTAGTTGTATATGGTTCACAGATGCCTTGATTTTATGGCGGGCAGCCTCATTCTCCGCTTCTTTGATTTCAGTTAGCACTGCTAAGAAAGTGGGTGGCTGCTCTCCTTTCCCTAGGTCTTAACTGCAGAAGCATCAGATCGGCCTCAACTGCACCTCGGATCAGCTGCTCAAGTCTTGTCTTGTCCATCATCTTTGGAGTCAATCCTCCTTTTCTTACAACTTTAGAATTTTCTATCCGACACAGAAAATCAGATACAGCTTCTCCAGGGAACTGGAGTAAGAGACGAAAGGCAAAGTAGAGGTCTTCCCCTGACTCAGAAGTTCCAAATGTGTTTTCTAATGTCTCCAAGTATTGAGAAGCACTTGCTGCAGGAGTTGAAAATCTAACAGCTTTGATAATGTCAAGGGCTGGTCCTTTCAAACTCTCCATAATCCTTCTACGTTTCTCTTTTTCTGAACACTCACACTCATCACACTCATCAGCCATTATCCTTGCTCGTTCTATCCAATTTTCTAGGCTTTCTTCTCCAGTTGGGATTGGAGTAGTGCCTGAAAAGGTTCGCAATCGTCAGTAAGCATTGGTTTCACCTGGAGGTTTTGAGGTCTTCTCCAGAAGCTCACCCACCGCACGTATAATGGACTCAGGCGCAGCAGCATTAGCATGGGGTGGAGCAAATAATGCCTGTTAACAGTCATAGTCTTTCCTTCAGCAGTTAGGAACATTTCAAATTTTTTGGAAAACTCAGAAGTGGAAATGTCAACAGGTGCCACTATCACCTTCCATGACTCTTCTCCATCAGGTAGCAACAGTTCAGGTGGAACACGGGTGGGGTCAATGACCTCCTTACACTCACATAAAATCAAAAGGGTACCAGGACTCGGACCCAATTTAGTGTCTCTAACTCGTACTCTTCCCAGGGCTTACAGTTTGCACCGTATCTTCGATATATAACACTTCATTTGTTGCTGGTACTCCTAACAACAATATGGCATGAGCCTCCTCATTTTCTGCCTCCTTACACCACTTGGAAAGCTCAGCAAGTAAAAGAGGGTTACTTTCAAAGGCCATACTTGAACCTGAGGCAAATGTTTATCAACTTATATAAGCTCAAAGAATAACTTAGCTCTTACTCTTACTGTGTAATTAGTCCATTTACAGGATTAAAGAAGGAAAATCCCCGTACGGGCCACCATTTTATGTAGCGCCCTCTACCCTTAAACTTTAATTGGATGGAGGACCGGGTTCTCACTTTGTCTCTCGATGGGATATCACTTTCCTTCATCTGCACTTTTGTCTACTTATGAAAATCAATTCACAAGATAAGTAAACTTAATGGCATTTATTTATGTACACATGGAAATAGTAAGTAATTGTTTTAAAGTATATATATATATAACAACAAACTCCGGGAAACAAAACACGCAATAATATAGTTCTCAGGCAAACACATGCATGGGCCCACACACACGCCAGTCACCAACCTAACCTGTTGCAGGCCTGTAACGTTGCTGGGGAGCGTGGTGGCCTTTAAAACTACAAATGGCCTCTTCGCTCTGACGAGCTAAAAGAAAATAATAAATAGATCACCTGAATGCCTTCCAAGATGGTTAAAACGCGAACTTCCCTCAGATGCAGCGGTAGATATTCCAGTAGTCTCACAGCCTCCTCTCCCGAGCATACATACATACATACATACATACATACATACATACATACATACACACACACTGAACTATATATATCTTGAATTTTTTACTATATTAATTCTCTATATCTCTCCTTATGTTTACCTTTTGTTGTATGTTTATGTTCTGTAAAGCTGCTTTGAGACAATGTCCATTGTAAAAAGCGCTATACAAATAAACTTGAATTGAAAATAAAATAGACCCCAGAACAACAGAACCATTAATCATGCGTAGTATTAATATGATCACTTACATGTTTTGGAAAATAAATAAATAAATAAAAATAAAGAGAGATGGAGAAGGCACTCCGTCCAGGGTGTATCCTGCCTCGATGCCCGATGACGCCTGAGATAGGCACAGGCTCCCCGTGTCCCGAGACGTTCGGATAAGCGGTAGAAAATGAGTGAGAGTTAGAGTGAGAGAGATGGAGAAAGAGGAGAAAAAATTAAAAAACAACACTAATACATGACGAAGATTTATAACGTAATACTGGTACAACGAACAACGGGTGCAGCGATGCGCTAGAAAGCGGCTCAATGAATGGGAACTTAAAAGGACGGATGTTACAGTTTTTCTTTACAGTCAATAAGATACATCCATAATCTCATCCATTCTTACATCAGAAACATCAGCCATGCTCTTACAGTACATTCGAGCAGATGCTTTGCGTTGCCTTACGTTTCTTTGCAAATGGTAGTTTGAACATATTAGTAAGGCTAATTAATAATGATATCCACCACCACAAAACAAAAAAAAGAGAAAATTAATAAATACAAAAT
Organism: Tachysurus fulvidraco; assembly: GCF_022655615.1. Lineage (NCBI taxonomy): Eukaryota > Metazoa > Chordata > Actinopteri > Siluriformes > Bagridae > Tachysurus > Tachysurus fulvidraco. Next base: position 3,509,719 of record NC_062525.1, read on the forward strand.
CACAGCAAATTATATGGTGTTCTTTATTAAAAAAAAAAAAAAGATTTAGATTTTAATATATTTTCAATACTTCCTAGAATTCACCTGTGACCATACACTCACCTTTAGCATTAATTTCAGAATCTCGATTTCCAGATCTGCCTTTTGGATCTGGCGGAGTTCTTTGCTGACTTTTTTCTATCTTTTTAATCAGAAGAACTATAATCAGAAGTTACTATATAACTCCTTAAATGGTAACTGAAAATACAGTAGATTAGAGTTACATAATGTAGTTCTAAAATTCTACAGAATTAAACTGTGGCATTTACTGTAAATCACTGAACGGTGTTCATCTGTGCACCAGAAGTTGACGACCTTCCTCCTGCTGTTCTTCCACACTCGGGGGGTGTAGATTGTGAATGTGTAGATTGTTTGATGTGTAGACACATAATATTAACATGACCTATAGGCCTCTCTATGGCAACAGAAACGGTTTCTTCATCATCCCCATCATCCTGTAAAGATGAGCATTCCATAAAGTACACTTTATAATACTATTTGTCATGATTTATGGTGTATTGAGTAGGATACTTACAACTGCCTGGGGTTCTGTTTGGACAGGAGGCTCCAAGAGCCTGATATTACCCTACGAATCTGTTGGGACCAACGTTGTAATGTAACGGAGTACAAATATTTCGTTACTGTAGGCTACTTAAGTAGAAATTTCACGTACTTTGCTATTTAAATTTATGTCAACTTTCACTTTTACTCCACTACATTTCCTAGATAAAATGTATACTTTTACTACGCTATATTCCCATTAAGCATCTTCGTTACTCGTTACTACAAAATAAAATCAGAAGAAATGTGTGCGACTTAGGGCTGAAACGATTCCTCGAGTAAAATCGTTTTACTCATCATCTGCCTCGAAGCCTCTTTTACTTCATTTTAAAGCTCATGTCACGTTCTTGTGCAATTATTGTGTGTGTGTGTGTGTGTGTGTGTGTGTGTGTGTGTGTGTGTGTGTGTGTGTGTGTGTGTGTGTGTGTGTGTGACAACGCGCTTACTTCAAAGGGGAACGAAACGCGAGGAGTTGGCTGCCTTTTGATTTGTCTTTTGATTTGCAAAATGTAAGGGCGTGATAACAATGTCAATGAGAAAAAAGAAGAAACAAACAGGAGAAAACGACAGAAAATGTCCAAAGTAAACATTGCTTCAAGGCGCAGGGCAAGCCTCAGTTCTGAGCATGTTGATAGTTTACCTTTCTTCATTGCAATCACATGCTCCTTTAAAGACTTAAAGCACACACACGTTGAGAGAGAGAGAGAGAGAGAGAGAGAGAGAGAGAGAGAGAGAGAGAGAGAGAGAGAGAGACTTTTATATTCTGATTAATATATATCTATCTATCTATCTATCTATCTATCTATATATATATATATATATATATATATATATATATATATATATATATATATATATAGAGAGAGAGAGAGAGAGAGAGAGAGAGACAGAGAGAGAGAGAGAGAGAGAGAGAGAGAGAGAGAGAGAGAGAGATGCTTAAAGCACTTGGTGTGAAAGCATGCATAGGTCCAAGTTCCTCTCCATGCTTTTTGCCTCTTATATACCACAAAGCATTCCAATAAGAAAGTAAAGGCTTATGTTATGCCTGAGCTGTAGATTAGAATATTGTTGTTGTTGTTGTTGTTGTTGTTATTATTATTATTATTATTAGTAGTAGTAGTAGTAGTAGTATGATTATTATTATTATTATTATTATTATTATTATTATTATTATTATTATTTATTTTAATGTATGCCTTAGTTTTGATACTTTAAAAAAGTAATTTGAAAGTGTTTTGTTTTTGCATCTCAGAAAAGGGTTCACTTAAAAGAATGTTTGGCACTTATATGTACTTAATTCTTCTCAGTCAACTTTGTCATCGTTCACAGTACAAGTACGGAAACAATGAGTAATATCTAAATGTTTATTTTTGATAGAAAATATTGAATGCATTGCATGCTATGCATTTAAAAAATAAAAGTTCATTTCAGGCAGGACCACTTTGTCAAATGAGGATTTATTAGATGATATGCATACAGATAGTGTTGGTGATATGGTTCTGTTCTGGTCAAAAATCCACGCGCCCGTCGAAGAATGATGAAGAATGATGAAGAATTATAACGTAAACTGGTACACGAACAACTAGTTCCGGCTAGGTGGAGTCGGGAGTTTAAATCGCAGCAGCAGCGATGCGCTAGAAAGCGCCTCAAATGGGCGTAAATCCCGGGACGACGACGACGCAGCACAGTTGAGTTCCCCCTCCCCTTCCTCACAGTGGTTTGACCCACTGCCTGCTTTCCCAGTTCATCTCACATACTCTGCACACACGAGTCAGGTGTGTGTCTGTGGCTCAGTTAATGTTCAACTCCATTAAGTAGGGTATTTTATTCACTTTAAATAAAGCGATTCTCTTTAATGTAGTTGATGCAGACTCATTCATAAATTAGTTGTGGAAAAAATGCTGATTACCGATGTTTTTTTTTCTATGGATCTGCTATATTAGCGATTAAAATCTTACTTATCTACTTAACGTTAGCTTGTTTACAATAGCTTGTTGCAAAGTGCACTATAATTAACACGCCAAAGCCGTTTTGTTGTGTTTATACATAGAGCAGTTACTGTAAATTTATTATTTAATAATTGATTTTGCTACAAAACATTACTTATTTTATATATATTTTTCACAATAAGTCATGTTTATATTTTATTGTATGTTGGTGGCTTAACTGTAAATAACACAAACAATGCAATAAATCGTTTTGAAGAAAAATCTGCTTTGTCATTGAACCTGAGAAAACTTTGAAAATAACCATAATGACTATCGGTTGATGCAGCTTGACGACGTGGCCTGCCTGAACTGACGCGATGCTTGATTTTTCTAAAAAAAAAAGGAAACCAATTAGTTGTTCATTTTAAGAGCCCCGTCTTATTTTCTCTTGTATATTTAATATTGCTGTTTAATTAAACAAAAATACATTTTATCCGATTACTCGATTAATCGATGACATTTTCGGTAGAATACTTGATTACTAAAATATTCGATAGATACAGCCCTAGTGCGACTGAAATAAGGGAGGTTTGGCGAATCACTGCTTCTAGATTGCTCCGCACGCTCTATTTCAGCGTAATGTTGCCAAAGGAAAACAGGATGAAGAAGATAATGTTATACACCCGTGGCCGTATTTGCAAGAAATGTTTCTGTACATTAGAATGAACGATTCTTCCTACTGGAAGAAGTGCCTCTTATGCCTGCCGAAAATCACTGACATTTTACTTTTTACTTTTAATTCAAATACTTAAGAGCAGGGGCGGTTCTAGGATTTCATCTTTAGGGGTTTTAGCCCTCAGTGAGAATTTAAAACAAGAAGAGTTTTATATTATATGACTACATAGTAAGCCAAAAGTTATGTATTATTAAAAATGGCAAAGGTGGACAGCAAAATTTTATGCATGATGTAATGATGACAGTCTTGAATCAAAGCAGTTCATGTATGTGTGCATACTCTACAAACAGTGTGTCCGATGAATGCAGTCATTAATAAAAAAAAATCACAAGACAAAGACCAAATCAATAAATGTTATTTTTATTTAGTATTGAATGGATTGTTTGCATTAATATTTCGTTTGTGCTACAACTCTGGTAATAAGAATAGTGACATTTCACTGCTTTTGGTTGCCGTCTTTGCGGCTTTCCGCCGGTAAACGTTATAGATAAGTGCCTCCAGCTCTGACTGCGCGTGCACGCTGCGCGTACCTGTGCTTCTCCGTTCAAATAAAGCAGACAGCTGATGACGTACTTTTGAAAGACTACAACGCACGTGCGTAAAAGCAAAGTAAAAAAATCGCTCTTGGATCAAACTGACAAATAATTTTCTTTCCCATCGACGACATGTGGTGCATTTAATCCAATTTTTTATTGTTTATTTATGAAAGTAAAAATTATACTTTGTTTTAGGGTGGCTGAGATCACAGACAGGGGGGGTGGAGACACCCTAAAAAAGGTACACTAATTAGTATAATTAAAGGTATATTTAAGTACATTAAATATCAGAAAATTACTTTTGATACTTAAGTACAGTAAATATCAGATACTTTAATTTTTACTTTTACTTGAGTAATATTCTAAAAGATGACTCAATTCTACCAACGTATTTTTCTAGTACGATACTTGTACTTCACAGAACGTACTGACTGCACTGAATGCTGTTTAGTTATTTAATATGTCGAATGTTTATAAAGCCATGTACTTTACACCTATGATATGCTCAAAGGTTACCTGATTGAATTAGATTTTTATATTTCATTTTAATCTGCTGCCACGTTGTTTTAATGCCTGCAGGATTGCACCTATACATAAAAATAAAATTAACAAGTTTAATAAAATACTGTTCTTCCAGTTTCAACTCTGATATACTGTAACAGTTGGGAATTTACTCTAAAATAGTTCTTAATTACTAACTACAAATTATATTTTCAACCAGTCTAATTAGATTAATGTAATAATTACTATCTCTAGAAAGTATTGGTCTACTTACTAATTTGGTCTACTTACTTATTAATTACTTTCTAAATCCAAAATCAACCTCAACCACTTGAAAAATAAGGAGAGACAAGAAACTTCACAATTGCATGAATTATCAATTGACCAAAGTGTGTAACTAGAGGGAGAAGTTTACATTAAAAAATCATAAAAACCTTTTATGATGTTAAATCCACTATTGTTTTATACAGAATTGTTTCATAGTCTTTAATTAAATTACATTAAATTACAGTATTTAGATTACTTAGTAATTACATTTACAGCATTTGGCAGACTCTCTTATCCAGTGCGATGTACATAACAGACGTACCAGAACAGAGAAGAGTCTTGTAGTAAACTTAGCTCTTACCCTGAGAGATGGTGGGACCAGTCGAGCAGTGCTGTAGATCTGAGGGTGTGAGGTGCAGTGCGAGGAGTGATAATTAATTACACCCAACACTGTATAAAAGAAATTAAAATGTAAACTTACGCATTTCTGCATTTTCATAAACACTTCTGCTGGTGAGAAATATTTTACTCGAGACATGGTGACTCGTTATATATATAAGCAAAGGGAAAAATAAACAAGAGCAAGCAAACAAAAAGAAAAAGCAAAAAAAAAAAAATAATAATAATAATAATAATAATAAAAACCTTTCCCGCGCTCATGTATCATCTGGGTATAACGTGCTCAGTAACACCGGATTAGCTCTTGAGATGGTGTGTGGACCGATGACTGGCGGACGAATCACAGGACCTGCAATTTATATTAATTAATTTAATTATTTTATATATATAAGTAATAGTGAGAAAAGGAGAAAGAGAGAGAAAGCAATGCGGGACGTAACAGTGGCAATCTATGCGAGTGCTTTTTTTCTGTTCTGGCACTTCAGAAAACCCAAGTAATGAAAACAAACTGACAATTAACTTGAAATAAATATAAACAATACAATTATAACCCAAGCATTTTGAAAAGGATATCCCCCAATGTGTAAATGTTCAGTTTTTTCCTTTTCTTGGGATACAAAAAAAATATGTAAGAAAAATGTCTTAGTCCCGGGCAATGTGCAAGAAGTAAAGAACAACTAAGCTGGTAAAAATTTAATGAAACCCAGAAATTCTGTAATTGTAGAATTTATTTTCAGCAGTTTCTCAATCACTGAGCCTTCCGTGATGTCCTCAAAATATCCTACAGCAGTTTGCTAGCACAGATGTCTGGCCAACTGAAGCTGCCAACAGACCTGCACTCTAGGGAGTTTAAAAAAACTTTAAAAAGTATATAAAGGTGGGAGGCGTCTATAAAGGGAGGTCTTTTCTGACTGGTCAGCTTGCAGGATTAAAATAATTTGCACGTGGAGAATTTCTCAGTTATTATCCCAGGTCCAGCTCCTCAGAAGTCTCATATGAACCTGTGATCTAAAGGTATCTGCTTCGTGCTGCACACAAAAGGAGTTTGAGAAACGTTTTGAATCGTTCATTGTGAATCTGTAAGTTTTATTTTTTTCTGTTTGTTTTGTTAAATTGTAGTAACACTTAGTAAGTACAAACAGACACACAGTAACTTTACAGCTGTAAAGTCAAGGTGGTGTCAGATAATATATCTCTATTTGTGATGATATTTAATCTTTTAATATTTAATATTTAAATATTTAATATTTAGTCTTTTAAGATGCACCAATATCAGCTATAAAGTTTCCTTTTCTTTACATCATGCTGCTCTTGTAGGTAACTCTTATAGGACTTTCTGAAACACCATGAAGTGGCTTTTAATTCCTGGCATCACTGTGATGGGTAAGTGTTACTGTTTATAGTTCTGTATTAAACACTGATGACAGATTCAAACATTTCTTGACATGATGTTGTGTTTACCCCAGTGAGGGAGGGAGGGAGAGGAAGAGAGAGAAAGAGAGAGAGAGGAATGAGAGGAAGGATGAGAAGTTGTTGGAAACAGAGCTGCCGACCTTAAAATAGACAGTGTACGTTCTGTGAATTAAAAAGGATAACACATCTAATTAGGTGTTGAACTGAACAATCAGTGTAGTGTTTCTGTTGGGAGTGGAAGGAAACCTCGGAAAGACATTGATATCACCACTTACTGCACCATGTGCTCCTTCTCTGTTGTCTTTTTCTGTATCTGACACCTGTACGGTGTTCAACAGATACTATTTCCCCTTTGTTGCCCTCACGGTGAAGTATCCGCTTTGTTTGGCTTCCACAAACCCCAGCTACATACAGGCCTGAACTGTTAGACAGAGTACTGCTAATTAAGTGGCTTTTATTATTTATTATTTATTTTATGGCCATCTATTGATTAAGAAGTGGGATGTGTTATTAATTCTTTTGAAACTGAACTTTTGAGTTTCAAAATTAATCTGGTCAATATTTTGCACAAAATCCATGTATAGTAAACTGTTTGTATAATTTGTGTTGTGTTGTGTTCTGTAAATATACAAGATTAAATTGAATTTCACATTTCTTGGTACCTGTCAGTTTAATAGGTAATTATCAATAGAACCCACACTCAATGTAAATCAGAGATAAGACAAATAGATTAAGATTTTCAGTGAAATTAAAAGAGCTCAGGTTCTTCACCCCATAATAGCCAGCAACACTAAACGTGTATTAAATAAAAAAAAGAAAGAAAAAATAATAAGCTTGAACATGAAACTGCTCTTTCTTCAGACTTGTCCATTGCCCCTAAAAGAGAGAGAAAAAACCTTTAATGAGTATATTGAATATACCTGTTGAGTTTTGTGGTTCAGTTTATTTAAACATATATGAACACAGCAATCGTGCTCAGATCTGCACTGAATCAATCAGGCTTAGATGACCTGAACAATGTACTGAACGAGGTTTGTTTTCCAAAAGAAACAGATTTAAATTATGGATTTATGGTGTGTGACATATTCAAAATATCTTTTCTGGTTTATTCTCTGATCTGTTAGTTTGCCTGCTGATGCAGCAGTGCCAAGCCTTCATCGTCATAGAATCGATGGTGAATGAAGCCCTGACTTTCCCGTGTAAGTGCTCAGGAAATTGTCCAGTGGTTTGGTGGATCCGCTTCATTCCTGACAAAGTCATTGTTCGGAGCTGGATTTGTTCAAAACAAGAGCATTTTCAGAAAAGATTTACACTGATCGTGGATGGTGCTATGGGGACTGTTCACTGTTCTGTTGTCCTGTGTGTTCTTTTATTCTGTGTTTTTATTGTCCTTTTCTCATCTCCCACTGTTGTGTATTTGCTGCAATCTTATGTACTGTTACGTGTTACACCATGATCCTGGAGTCATTTTTGTTCTATCATGTACAAGTTATATAGCTGTGATGTGTGAAGAGACTCGTGGCTGGTGAGGCACAGACTCTTTTAGACTGCGCATAGAAATTTGTGGAGTAACTGCAATATCACGTGTAACTGCTTTATGTGACAATCTCATCCAATTCAATAAAGAAACAAAGTGAAATTAAGAGAAAAATAAAATAAAAGACAACAAAGACAGAAAGCAAAGAAAAGGAAGCTATGGAAAATAAACTAAAAGAAATGGGGAAATGTATGAAATAAAGAAATTGAATATATCTGATTAAAACTGTAAAGAAGAGATCCAGAAGGAAGCTGATTCAACCAAAAGAGGAACAGACACTGTACCACTTCATGCTGCAATCTTATGTACTGTTGTGTTGCATCATGAACCTGGAGTCATTTTATGTTTCATCATATATAAGATAAAAACCCACTTGACTTGACATGATGCGTTTAATTTGTATTTCTCTACAACAGTTCGAACACCTTGTAGTGTCTTGTACCAGTCATTTTAGATTTCATGTCCCAGGCACCCTAAATTTCAACATCTACTCCTCAATTAAACCGATGAGCAACTCAGTTTTACACACACACACCTGGCTCCAGAATAACTGGAGCCTACACAAAGACCAGATAACCCCATGCGGCTTCTCTGATTAGGGGCTCTCAACACACACACACACACACACACACACACACACACACACACACACACACACACACACACAAAACACAAAACACAACGAGACACTCCTTTTACTAATAAAACCCGAAGATAAGGTTCTCATTCTTATAACCCTTTTTGTAATGTGTTTCTTCTTTTAAGGCTTGCCTGACTTAAAATTATTTGCTCCTTAATTTCCTGACAAGGGTGTATTTTATTCATGTGTCAGAAAACAACATTGTATTTTAAAATCTGTTATACTCTATCATCATATCTTACTGATCATGGCATGTTAATATATACCTATTCTAATGCCGTATGCCCCTTTAAGGTCTGATGCCAGAATGTATACGAAGCTATCGTTTCTTTTTACTTCCCTAATGAAAGTGCATCTTGTTTTATGTTTCATTTTTGTTTCTTTGCCTTTATCTTTGCCTTGATTAATGATCTATGTATGTAATGTACCGCTGCCTTCATACCGTCATTACCCTTCATGTTTAGTATCCAAATGACCACAAAATTATCGGTTACTCATTTTTCAAGCACTGGTGTATTTTATTTGAGCACGAAAGGCGCCATACCATCTTAATACACCCTGGATCAAACTTTAAAGTCATCTAAAAGTTTGATAGCTAAACCACGCCCACAGACACCTGAAACCTGATGACCGAAGTATTGGTCATCTCCCCAAAGATGGGTGGAGTTCGCGACCTTTAAATTATCACAAACACCACTAATCCGTGGTCAGACTTCCGGAACAGCTTGGAGACGACTCCATCTTCCTTCAAAGAAGTTCCAGCAAGCTTCACTTCCAAGAACGACGACTGCTCTGATGTTCAGGAGAACTTGGATGAACGTCTGACCCCACCCTAACTGACTTGTCAGAGATTTCTCTGTTGCATCCGGACTCTTGTTCAGTAAGCCAATGCAAGTAACCGTCTCCTTTACCAACCAATTTAGATGCGTAATTTTAGGTAGGAATCTTTCATTGAATCTTAAGGTGAATTTAAGTTTCTGTGACGATTTCCCAGTTAGGGTGTGATTAATTTTTGAGTCTAAGCTTGCCATTTCCTTTCCTTCCTTTCTCTAGTTTCTTCTTTCCAGTCTCTTCCTCCCTTTCCCCAATTTTAATTTCTTTTGTTTTATTTTATTTTCATTTTCCCCTATTTCTTTTGTTTGTGTGTGTAGTTAGTTTTATGTTGTGTTTGTCTCATTCATTAAATGTCATAATTTTGAGCCACAGGTGATTTGTCTCTGAGTATCGCTCACAAATTAAGGTACCTGCAATATCTGGTCTGAACTACATGCTCTATTAAGTTAATTTAAATTAAATTATGGTATACAGTAAAAGGAAAGCGAATCTTTCTTGGCCGGGAAGATACCGCCTTTATAGAATTAATAAAGGTACACGGCCTGTTCGCCGGACGAACAGACCAAATAATCGTAACCTTAATTCCAGTACCGTTAATTTCAACTTAGGTTAAAATATTTAGAAGTCAATATAACACGTTATAGTTACTTATAAATATTTACCTTGCTTCGCGAGCCAAAATCGCTACAACCTCAAGCATAAACCTTTTAAATAAATGACATGTCTCTACAGTTTGCTCTCTATAGTTAGGAGGAAGACAGTAACAGACTTCCTGCAACCATGTCACCTATTGACAAAAGTGAAAAAATATGTTTTAATCTGAATTTGTGAGCATTTTGTGTCACCCAAGTGTGTGTATTTTTTAGTTTTGATGTTTTAATGTAAGGTGGATAAAGGAAAATAAACCATAAATGAAATATGGAATATAAAATATTATTGACTGTATTATGTTCATTGTTGTGTTTGTTTAGTGCTGCCAGACTCCAGCAGTCACACAAAACAGAGGAAACACAATTTAAAGGCATTTTAAATGTCTACACAACTCCTTAATTAACATTTACTTTATTATACTTTATTAAACTTCTGGAAAAGGATTTGAAATGCTGGAGGCACCTGAAGAGGTTCAGAAAAGGTCTTTCAGAGGTCCTAAGAGACAATTCTTTAACCATTTCTTTTTCTCATTACTGTCACCAGAGCATTTTATAGAGCAAAACACATTGTGAAGTCTTTTATTAACTTTGCTTTAAACTGAATTTTAAAATATATATACTGATAAATAATAATGTATGATTAATGATACACTTTTGTGATGCATATTAAAGGTACGAAAGATAAATGTTTCCAAAAACTGATGAATAAATTATGAAATTAAGAACGTCTTGAAATTTGGAGAAGAGTTTTCTGAGAAAATGTGTATTTGTACATTCACACACACACACACACACACACACACACACACACACACACACACACACACGTATAAGTAGGTATTATATAAATAATCACACTTACGTGTTAAAAGCAGGGGCCTGTTTCGGAAAGTTGTTAAACCCGAAAAAGCAGGTTAAGTTAAGCCCGTTTCTAAAAGAGAGGTAACTTATACTCAGAGTCAGTTACCATAGTAACTTATTCTGTGAACCTAACCTGGTCGGGAGCAGGTTTTCTTCGGTAAACCGGGAGCAGGTTTTCTTCGGTTTCTTACGGTCTCCTCCCCCTTTTTTTAAAGAGTGTAACGTGGTCGGAGTGTTAGGTTTGACCCGGAGAAAAACAAGGTGACTTAAAAAGGGAATAAACACTCGAGGCACACAGCAAGTTATCCCAAAAAAAAAGCCTTTGTATTTGATCCTCTTCAGCAATCACATCCAGCATACACACATATAATCGGAGTAAAAGCGAAGGAGAAACAAAACACTCGGTTTCCGTCACAAAACAAAAGAAAAGAAAAACGTTGGTTTGCTCAACTCAGAAGGCAGAATAACAACACGTCTGAATACATTCAACTTCGCGCTAGCTCTGTCTGGCGCATGCGCACTCAGCTGTCTAAGTGCATACATCAGCAGAACTCTCATAAAGGCACAGTAACACATAAACCTTTACAATATTAAAGTGGCCGTTACAGATCCCCCCAGGTACTTTAAGGCTGTCCTCAGCCGTACACAACAGAGTACCGTATTTTAACAACCACATACATGAAGTCATTTAAAACATGCAATACCACAGGGCATGATACAGAAAGGCACACACTGACATACAAGGCAATGTGAGCAGCCACATAGAATAACATTTGGAGTAGCAAAACAATTCTCGCACATGGAGAGAGAAAAAAAACAAAAACAAATAAAGAAATAGAAAAATAAATGTAGAGAATCAACCATAAACAGAACACAGGACCGTACACAATGTAACAACAGTCAAACATTTGAGCCATGGAACATAACACATACCTGAAGCATACCCCGATTCAAAACACACAACCACAGGGCATCAGAATAAACACACCTAAAGATTCATTCTATCAGTGTGATAAACATTCGTCCACCGGGTTGAGGACCAATCAGAGGTGATCCTTGGCACCCGCCGAGGTCTCAGAGCATAGGGAGGACTGATCAAACTCCCCCCACCCACAGGCAACACAACTGTTTGTTCATACCCCCCAGCTGTTGGGTAGGCAAGCAATCTACATCATCAACATGGTCAGTAAGAACAAGGTCATCAGAACCCAGTAACTGACCACAGGTGGCCTCACACTGGAGATCAGGCACGGATACATCGTGTTCCTGCATGTCTGTAAACAAAAGACAGTCAATTAAAACATCATTCGAGTCATCGGTGGCCACAGGCTTGGGTGAGTCCCAGGTACGAAAAGGCAGTAGGTTTACCACATGAAAGACCCCTGCATCCAACCCTCAATCCGCATCAACGTTTCGGTAATTCACATCCGACAGTTTTTGTGTGACCCGGTAAGGGCCCTCATATAAAGGAGCCAACTTCGCAGAGAAGTTAGCGAGGGCATCTGATCGAGGATGGGTTTTAACTCTGACCAAGTCATTCACAGAATAAGACACCGATCGACGCTTCTGATCATAATACCTTTTTCTCTTAGCATGGCTATCATCCAACACAGCCCTAGCATGATCATGCGCCTCCCTGATAGAAGATTCCAAACATTCAGGGTAAGGAATCCCTGGCTCATCCATCCCACCACCGTCAGGTTGGGTTATGATATCAAGAGGAGTATTCAACTCACGACCGTACAACAACATGGACGGGCTGTGGCCGGTGCTCTCATGGGTCGCTGACCTCAAGGCAAAGCAGATTTGTGGCAAGTAACGATCCCAGGCCGTATGCTTGTTACCAACATAAGCACGTATAGCAGTCTTAAGAGAGCGGTTCACCCTTTCTGTCGCATTTGTCTGCAGGTGATGTGCCGTCGTAAGTCTGTGTTCTGACCCCACAGTGGTAAGAACATGATCAAAGAGCTCACTGACAAAAGGAGACCCCCTGTCGGAGAACAGGTAAGTAGGTGACGTGCGAAGACATCGCACAACAGCTTGCTGGCTGCGACCCGGGCAGTGGCTTCTCTCAAAGTGCTAATCTCCACCCACTTAGAAAAATAGTCTACAAAGACCAGAATGTATGCATTACCGCCAGGAGTACGTGGCAAAGGCCCCACAAAGTCCACACCTGTATACTCCCAGGGCCTCTGAGGGCGGATGGGGATCATAAGACCAGCAGGCTTTTTCTGACTAGGCTTTGTGAACTGGCATGTTGGGCAGGAGGCGACATACTGCTGAGCATCCGACAATAGGCCTGGCCAATGGAATCGAAGTTTCAGCCTAGCAATCGTTTTACTCATTCCCAAGTGTCTAGCCAACGGGTGGTCATGATAGTATTCCAGCAAACTCCTTCTCATGGCTGTAGGCGCATACAATTTGAGTCGCTTCATTGGGAGGAGGTTACAGGATGCTTTGCTATCCACAAAGTACAAAAGTCCGTCCTGGATTTCGAATTGAGACAGCTCTCCTCCCGTATTCTCCACCTGGCCTTCCAACAGTCGCAGTAGCTTCCCCGTATCATGATCATTGAGCTGCATTTGTCTGAGGTGCTCTCTATCAGAGAAAATCACCGGGGGCAAAGTACGCAAATCCAGACCACCGATTACAGCATAATCAGGGAGAATGTTCATCTGGGTTTCACAAGAAAAAACAGGGTTGCGAGAAAGAGCGTCTGGAACTTGGTTGCATGTTCCAGGCTTATGAATGATAAAGTCAAAGTCCTACAACCGCAGAGACCATCTAGCCAGCCGGCCAGAGAGGTTAGGGCGAGACATTAGCCAACGGAGGCTGTTGTGGTCTGAGAAAATAGTCACGTGAAGACCCTCAATGTATGACCGGAAGTGCTCCAACGCCCATATGACCGCCAAACACTCCTTTTCGGAGGTAGAGTACGGTCTTTCAGCCTTGTGCAGGGTGCGACATGCATAAGCCACCACAACATCTCTGCCCTTGTCGTCTCTTTGCATGAGAGCAGCCCCAAGTCCCACATCACACGCATCAGTATGGACAAAGAAAGGGAGCGAAAAGCTGGGAAACACCAGGATAGGTGCTGAGGTCAGCTTAGCTTTTAGGAAGTCCATAGCTGCCTGACAGTCACTGGATCAAACAAAGGGAACATCCGTCCTGGTAAGAGCAAAGAGAGGTTCTGCATGACGAGCATACTCATGGATAAAGCGTCTGTAGTGACTTGTAAGACCCAAAAATTGTCAGACTTGGTTGACACAAGTGGGAGGCATGAATTCAGTCACAGCTCTCACTTTTTCCACACACGGCCGGATGCCCCCTGCCGTAACATTGTAGCCAAGAAAGGTGAGCTCGCTTCTGCAGAATTGGCACTTCGCAAGCTTAACCGACAGGCCTGCAGTCTCCAGCCGTGTAAGAACATCCTTCAGGTCAATGATGTGCTGGTCAAAAGTGGGTGATGCCACGACAATATCGTCTAGGTAGACGGAACAAGACTTATAAATGAGCCCAGCAAGGACAGAGTTCAGCCTCTGGAACGTGGATGGAGCATTGCACAATCTGAACGGCAAGACCCGGAACTGGTATAACCCACAGTGAGAGATGAACACAGTCATAGGCTTAGACCTCTCTGACATTGCCACTTGCCAATAGCCCCTGTCTAAGTCAATTGTGGAGATGAAACTGCCCCTTGCCAAAAAGTCGAGTGATTCATCGATCCTCGGAAGAGGGTATGAGTCTTTAACCGTGAGCTTATTAAGTGCCCGATAGTCAACACAAAACCTGGGTTCCTCATGTACAACGAGAGACGTGTGACCCAGATGACCATCGAACAACACTCCAAAAGACTCAAGCAGTTCAGTAAGCACGCATTTCTGATCCATGTCAATTTCAGCCTCGTTAACTTTGTCAGACAAGAGGGGAGACTCAATTCCCAAGCATGAGACATTCGAGATTTCCAACAAGTTTATACCCTCCATCTCCTCTGAAGGTGGCAAAAGATCACCCAGGACTACAGTCCTGGAGGGTACATGAAGAGTCACTGAGGATCTCATCAAGAAGTCCATCCCCAGGACAACTGGAGAGGAAAGATTTCCAAAAACAGCAAATAGTTGATAAAAGCGCTGACCCATGAAACCCAGCGACAGCCAGATTAAACCAAGTGGGCAGCAAGGCGCACCATTCGCAAGCTGAGTAGGGGGTGAAGACCAAGACTTCATGCGTGCCAACCCCCCAGGTAAGTTTGAAACCACAGCTGAATGTACTGCGGACAAGGATGCACCGGTGTCAAGAGTGGCATCAAAAGCATGCCCGTAAAGATTTACTTTCCCCCTGAAAGGAGTGTTCCAGTGTGACGTAGAAGCCACATCCTCAACATGACCTAGCACCTGGTCTCTTATGGACGTAGTACATGAGCGAGGCGTATTTGCATCAGACGTTGTGATTTCCTCCTCCATTGTGCCTCGCCGTCCCCTGGGAAGCGAATGCCGCATTCCTTGTGTGGAACAGTTTGGGCAAGTATGAGTAGTGAAACCCGGCAAAGAGCATTTAAAACAATGGACATCTTTAACTGGTGCACTGCTAGGTTGTGTCTTAGGCAAACAACCAACGCTCGGACCAAGAACGCATGAAGCTCATGAGCCCGTAAAAGAAGGTCCATGGCCGACGGCATGGGCGTGCCATAAAGCGCGAGTCTGTATTTCTCCAGCTTATGTTTACGAATCACATCAATTTGCTCTTGTTAAGGTGGAGGGTATTTCAGTTTATGGAACTCACCTAGCATGTGAGCGACAAAGGTAGGTAGGGGCTCCTCAGGCATTTGCCTACGGTCCAAGATACCCCTCAGGATACATTCTTGACTGTCCGAAGGTAAATAGACAATGTTGAAGAACTCACGGAACTGAGCCCAAGAGGTTACCTGGGTGCAAAGTACAGAGAACGACTTCCTAGGCTCCTTAGACAAGAAACGTGGAAGCTCAAGAAGTATTTGTGCATCCGTGAGGTCCAGAGAGGTTCTGTAACTGTTAACTGACTGAAGCCAGTCCTCAGGACTCAGGGAGCCATCAGCAGCAAACACAGGCGGCTCAAGTCGTGAATGTAACAACAATGAGGAAAGAGCATTTACTGTGTTATTCAGACTGACAGTGTATGTTTTTTCAACAGTAGACGTTTGCTCATAGCAGGCATTCGAAGGCACTAACCTTTGGGTTGATGGCTGACTGCTTGACATACCGTAAGGGGTCGAACTGGCCAAGAGGAAGCGACGTTTTAACACCTCTTTCATTGCCCACATTTCAGTCACGCAGAGAGCAGCAAAGGGCTTGTGGGATGTGGTAGCTCAGTGGTTAAGGTTTTAGACTACTGATCAGAAGGTCATGAGTTCAAATCCCAGGTCCACCAAGCTTTTGTGGACACAATTGCTCAGTTGTATAAATTGAAACAAAATATAAGTCACTCAAGTCAAGAAGCTTTTATTGTCATTTCAACCATATATAGCTGTTACAGTACACAGTGAAATGAGACAACGTTTCTCCAGGATCAAGGTGCTATAAAACAAAGACAGGGCTATGGACATGTCTTAGCCACCTAAATTGCAACTGTGCATCCTGGTGCAGACAGTGCAGGCCAAGACAAACAAGACAGACAAGAGAGTGCAGGACAAAAGACAGTGCAGGACAAAAGACAGTGCAGACACACTCTGGTTAAGGGGGTCTGCAAATGCCGTAAATGTAAAATGAATGAAATGGCGTGACCTTTTTTGGACTATGATGAAGAGTCTGTATTAATTCTTTTGAGCCCAGAGTGGGTTTTTGTCACATCCCTATGAAGTTTTTCTTTACAGTCAATAAGATCCATAATCTCATCCATCCTTACATCAGCCATCGCGGCCGTGCTCTTCCATCCGAGCAGGTTTGGAGCAGCTTTGCGTTGCCTTACGTTTCTTTGCAAATTGTAGTTTTGTGTATAACATCGACAATGCAGAACACATTAGTAAGGCTACTGTTTGCAGAGCGGTCAGGAAAGTGTGCCTCGCTCTTTAGCGCTTTCTGCCAATTTTTGTGTTGTTTCCTGATAAAATAAAATACTGTTCTTCCGGTTTCACCTCTGATATTATAACAGTTGTGAATTTACCCTAAAATAGTTCTTAATTACTAACTACAAATTACATCCTCAACAAGCCTAATTAGATTAAATTAATAATTACTATCTCTAGAAAGTATTGGTCAACTTACTTATTTATAACTTTCGAAACCCAAATCAACCTCAACCACTTGAACAATAAGGAGAGACAAGAAACTTCACTTCTACTGCTTTCACGTAAACAATATACAACTGCATGTATTATGCTTGAATTGAACAAAGTGTGTAACTAGAGTGAGTTCACATCAAAATATACCTTTATATATATATATATATATATATATATATATATATATATATATATATATATATATATATATATATATATATATATATATATATATATATATATATATATGTAGTAGGGTCAGTAGGGGGTGCCGTTGAGCTATTTTTCCTCATTGCGTCACCCTCAGCTGGGTGGATTTGCCTTTATATACGCCACTTCCGGGGGATATGGCGCGCTATCCAGTTAAAAATGTTTTAAAGAATCGCTGGGAATATGAGTATAAAAGACTATCAAGCTTTGGATGGACTGCAAATGAGGAAGCACAGAATATGGGAATTAGTGCCATCAATATTGCTCCTTCTGTAGCAACTTCAGCAATTCCTCCTTGGCTTTTCCCTTTGCCAGTAGTCGACACTAAGCTATACAAAGACAAACATAAAGAAAGAAATATGTTGACAAATATAGCAGTGCAACAATACATCGAACAGTCATATTTCAGCATATTACAAATATACACAGATGGCTCCAAAGATCCTGAATCTGGAAGAACAGCATCAGCAGTATATATTCCCCAATTCAAAGTCAAAATATACAAACGCATTTCAGACCACGTATCGGTTTTTACTGCAGAGATAACAGCAATATTTCTAGCACTCCAGTGGATAGAGGAAGTACAGCCAACAAAAACAGTCATTTGTACAGATTCCCTTTCAGTTTTGAATAGCTTGCTAAGTGGAACATCAACAGCCAGACAAGATATGATCATTGAAGTGATGCAGAGTCTATTTAGAATAAGACAGTATGGAATTATGGTAATATTCCTGTGGATACCATCACATATGGGTGTGGAAGGAAATGAGGAGGTAGACCATCTGGCTAAACTGGCCTTAAAGCATGCAGAAATTGACATTAAAGTGTCAATGAGTAAAACAGAGGTAAAAGGGATAATTGCAAAAGAAACAAGAAAGAAATGGCAGAAGGAGTGGGATAGTGGAACAAAAGGTAGACACTTTCATCATGTTCAAGAGAACGTAGGGCTAGAAAGAAGAAAGTTTGGCAACAGGAAAGAAGATGTTTTAATGTCAAGACTGCGTCTCGGACATTGTGCATTAAATCAGGGTCTATATAAAATGGGTAAACATGAAAATGGAAATTGTGATAAGTGTGGTCAAGCAGAAACAGTAGATCATGTACTTATAGAGTGTGATGCATATGCAGGAGCAAGAAATAAATTAATTCAAGCACTACGATCGTTTGGTATAAATGATTTCTCCCTTCGGGTTCTATTAGGAAACGAATCAAAACAGTTTAGGATATTCCAGGAATTAGTTGTTTTCTTAAAACAAACAAAACTGATCAATAGAATTTAACATACAGTTGTATTAATAATTTTTATTTATTTATTTATTTATTTATTTATTTATTTATTTATTTATTTATTTATTTATTTATTTATTTATTTATTTACCAAACCATTATGCGCTCCACACTCCAGTCCAGTAGGTGGCGGTAAATGCACCTAAAGTTGGTTTGCCATCCGCCAATGAAAATCAGAAGAAGAAGAAGAAGAAGAAGAAGATACGGCGCGCTGTTCAATTGTTTGGCGTGGCTTGTGGTTGCTCGTCGCTGGAACGACAAAATGTTGGTAGGTGGTTTTTTTTTATTTGTATTTATTTTATTTTTTTTATTTATAAATAGTAGTATTTAAGAGAGTTGGATGCGTTCATTTATTTATTTATTTATTTATTTATTTATTTATTTATTTATTTATTTATTTATTTATTTATTTATTTTTGTTACTAGTATGTTCTGGGTATTGCTGTCACAACTGTATTCAGTTACTACACTCTACTTGTAAATGCTGTCGGGCTGGTATTGGATGCTGCATGTGAGTTTATTAATTAAAATAAATTGCCTGATGGCATATAATGGGTTATATCCAGAACGGGATTCGGGTGTAACGATCCTTTTTCTTTGTTTATGTAGCAAGGTATCAAAGAGGGGCGGGGTCTCTTTAGTTAATTTTATATATGTGGCGTGCATGCTGCTGTTTCCCATACTGGTCGAGAGTGGTGAACACTGAGATTTGTGCAGCACACTGCATGTGAGTGTATATTGTGAAATAAGATCTCTTGTACCCAGGATAAGACTGGTTTTGTGTAATTGTTTTCTTTTCTTGTTCTAGTCTATTTCATGTGTGCATTTTAGATATTGTTTACAGTTAATACTGACGGTGAACACTGAAAATACCTATAGGCTGCAGTGTTTTGTGCTAAACGCGAGGCTGCAGCAACTTTACGTTGGGTCTGGTATGCAGTACAAGAAACTGTAAAATGGTATGTTTAATTGATTTGTGTAATATGGGGATTTTAATGATAATAATAAATTAACGTTTTTAGATGGGTTTAAGATGTATTGTGAAGCATTGTTTTAACTAGAGATTGGATAATACGTTTATTTGGAATTATGTAATTGTGCTGTGTAACATGGGTTGGTGTTATATTTGAGAATGTAATTAATGTGCTTGCAAAGCGCATTCTTATTCTCTATTATTATTATTATTATTATTATTATTATTATTCCGGACACTTTTTCGGCGTGTAACTTGTCCCGCAGCTTTTGTCGTAGACCCATAAATGAGGTGTCAAATCGACCGGCTCATTGAGGAGAGGTGTGCTATCTATTTTGTAAGCGATCAGAATTCCAGAATTCGCAGTATGGAAGTTCAAAGGGGTGTTTTTTCCCCATAGACTTGAATGGGGAATCTCTCTGTAAATGTGCTAACATCCAAAAGAGGGCAGCAGACACCAGTGAATCTGTCAGATCACACAACGTTGGAAGAAAAAGATCAAGGACGGAAGTACATTTTTCGGTCAGAAACGCGTTTTGGATTAAAGCGCTTTGGATTAAAAGGCTTACATATTCCAGTTCCTTAGACTCGGGGATTTGTTTACAAGCATTTGTTTTGGAAAGTATTACCCCAGTGAAGAAAGGTAAGCGCCGCCTATTTCCGGTGACTATCAACTTGGATTAAATTAGTATGATGGCTATAAATCATTATGCTTTGTGTGTGGGCTTAATAAAATCCCGAGAGTCTAAGCTTTCAAACACTAACTTAAATAACCGTGTATTTAATGCTTAAACCTAGTGGTCGCGTGCCTTGGACAGCACGGCGGTCACATATGTTGTTGTTTCTCGGCGGTCACATGTTGTTGTTTTCTGCCATTTGTATAACTTTTTGTTGTTTTCAACTATCAGTGTAGTTTTTATAATTTTTTATTTCACTATAAACTAATGTCCTTTTAAGAACAGCAACGGCTCATATAAGAGCCACCCATTAATTAAAATTAAGCGCATTTTTTCTTTTGTCTCCTCACATTACATAATTTTTTTTAAACATATGACGCGTATATCACAAAGAATGATAAGAATGACTGTAAGATAATAAAGCTTGGGTATTGTTAGACGCGCCATTCTTCACATTAGTGAATTAATACATAAAACCGCAAAAGCTTCCTCGTGTTCCTGGATGGCTTAGTGGATAGCGAATGCAGAGATTTAGCGTGCAGAGATTTGGGGTTCGAATCCACCCTTGGACAGTTTTTATTTTCTAAATCTTTATAATAAAGGTTCATTAGTTGACATTAGTTACCACATTACTTAACATGAACTAATAATGAACTGCACTTCTACAGAATTTATCCATTTTCTTCATGTTAATTTCAACATTTACTAATACATTAACACCGTGTTAACATTACTTAATATACTGTGAACTAACATGAACAAAGAATAAAGTTTATTTTAACAAATTACTCCCTATTAATTGTACAAGTGTGGTGTGTTGTGTGGGCTTTGTTTTGTACTTTGGTTTATCGGATTTGTTTCCTTTTTTTTTTCTTTTTTTTGTGAAGTGGCTAACCCCTCGTTAGAAGTAACCTTTGTGCACGTATGCTGGTTTAAGTCCTTAGTATGATTAAGTCAAGAGCGCGATAAATGTATTGATTTAATGCAATATTGGCCTGAGTAATTTCATTTATTTGAATAACTGTGCGGGAAGCCCTTTGTGGGATCTCCTACCCATGTAAATTGGAGTGGCGTAGTCACTGACAATTAGTTA
Organism: Tachysurus fulvidraco; assembly: GCF_022655615.1. Taxonomy (NCBI): domain Eukaryota; kingdom Metazoa; phylum Chordata; class Actinopteri; order Siluriformes; family Bagridae; genus Tachysurus; species Tachysurus fulvidraco. The sequence continues at coordinate 3,531,117 of NC_062525.1, forward strand.
CCTATCTGACTCTGTCATATATATATATATATATATATATATATATATATATATATATATATATATATATATATATATATATAATTAGTAAAAATACTTTATGTACTTAAGTACATTTTTCTGGTATCAGTACTTTACTCCACTATTATTTTTCGGACAACTTTTTACTTTTACTCATTACATTTTTACACAAATATCTGTACTTTTTGCTTCTTACATTTTCAAAACGGACTCGTTACGTTTAGTATTATTCCTTCTCATTGAGCGTTGTTTCCAGCCTATCATCCCATCATTGTGCGGCTTTTCCCCCATGTGACTGGTGTACTGTATTATTTACTGGCTATCAGACATAGACTAAGGATAGCGGAGCTAACAATGAGCAGCACGCCTACAAAAGGAATGGCTAATGTTAATTCAGCGGGAGTCACCAATGTTAACTAACAACGAGGACATTCCTGAACACACATGGCCATATATGAGGGAGATGTTTGAAATAATCGCCGTCAAAAAGGATTCCTGGCGAATGCGTTGTGAATTGTCAACCAGGGGCTTTTTTAGGGTGGCTCAAGCCCCCCTGTCTGTAATCTCAGCCACCCTAAAACTATAAGTGGGTAGTTGACAAATGAACAAGAAAAAGTACCTTTTTTGGAAAGCATAACTTTTTAAGAAAAAAATACATATATTTGTGGAGTATGAAAACTGCAGTTTCAGAAAATAGTACTGGTCACTCATTTTGTCATTGACTTCACATATTTTTTCACTTTTTCACTCAATACTGTAAATGTGTCCTATGGTGTGACATTTAAAAAGTACTAAGAAACTATATTAAATAACATAAAATAAATACTTGAGACAGAATTGTTCACATTATTAAAACATTATTTTCTTAAAGTGATATTTATTTTACATGAAAGTATTAATTAGAATCATTTTCACCATGAATAGATGAATGGTGTCACACCAAAGGACAAAAAACTTAACAACTTCAGTGGTCTTAAAACATAGTTAAATATTTAAACAATTCTGAGAGAAATACTTATCATGTGCACTTCTCATGGCCTTCATAGGGGTCTTCAGTCACATGACCTTGAGTGGGGTCTTTCAATTAAACGTATTTGTCCATATTGCCCAAATTAAAATTAGGTTTTTGCATAACACCAAAGGACATTTTTTTTCTGTGACAAACTATAAAATTCCTACACTTTTAGAAATGTATGTATATGAAAAGTGATGGCCACTTAGTGAAAAAGACACTTGCACAATTATGCCAGGAGTGTTCATTAAAATTTTTAAACATTATTTTCTTTATTTATAAAATGTAATATTTATGAAATAATGTCTACCGTCACACCATAGGACAATTTTGAGATTTGGCTCAAAGTTTAAAAAAAAAACTAACAATAACTTTGTTATTAAAACAACAAATTCATTTAAAACAAGAAAATGTTTAACCATTTACAGTATTCTGAATTATGAAAATGTGAAATAAATTGTTTTATCTTCTGTGACAGTGAAAAAGCCATGTCATGTCAACTACCCAAGTATAATTTTTACTTTAATAATTAAACAAAAAAATTACGATAAAATGCAGGACATGTCGTCGATGGGAAAGAAAATTATTGATCAGTTTGATCCAAAAGCGTTTTTTTTTTTTCTTTTACACGCGTGTGTTGTCAACACTCTTGTGGCTGATGAAAACAAACATCCATCAGCACACTCCAAAATTATACACACACACATTATAAATAAATAAAAAAAACACATGACGTCCAGTTACCAGCATGACACTAAACAGGTAGTAGTATCGGCGACTTTTTACTTAAGTACATGTCAGAGCCCATACTTCTTTACTTTAACTCAAGTAAAAGAGTGTAGTCACTACTTCTACTTTTAGTCCTTTAAAAACTGAGTATCTACTTCTACTTGAGTAAAGGAAGTGTGTACTTTTGCCACCTCTCTGTGTGTGTGTGTATATATATATTAAATACACTTTTTAAAATTTGATGTTAAATCCACTATTGTTTTATACAGCAGTGTTGCTTTTTTTTTTTAAATACGTGTTCATATTCTCCATATGCTTGCATAAGCACTTCCAGTTCTGCTGGTGAGAAATATGCAGAATTTGTTTTGTCTTATGCTGTTGCTATGTTGACTCGTTATATCTGCGCTCCATTGATAATAGCTTTTTTTAGTTGTGGTGCACGCGCTTAACTCAGTCGATTTAGAGTTGATAAAACTAACTCAGCTGTTCTGTAACCGAAAACTCAGTTTCCCATCTCCAGGTTTGTCAACTCAGAGTTTAAGTTTAAACTCAGAGTTGGTTGAACCACCTATCTGAAACAGGCCCCTGGAATTTTATTTGTTATTTCCACTATATGGCCCTAGATTACAAAAATAATTTTGTTTATTTTGGTTATACCAGAGGAAGTGGGACAGTAAGACTACAGATTAACCTCTTTACAGCAGCGACACATTGTAGGGTTGGTGGATGCCAAACACTGTAAACACGAAGACGCCGCACTGTGGGCGTGTTTCCGTTTATTCAAGTATGTGCGGTAGTAATGGCGAGTCAAGACGAGAGCAAGACGAGTTTCTCAAAGGGGTAATATGCTCATTATTTCACTTTGGTTGAGAATAAAAACAAAAACCTTTTAGTCAAATGTAAGCTGTGTCTTTCTGGTTCGAAGGTCCGATCCATTAATGGGAACATTAAAGAAAGTTCTTTAAAAAAAATAACTACGTTACTTTTAACAGTAATGCGTTACTTTTTGGTGTAATCAACAAAGTAATTGAGTTACTTTTTTAATGAAGTAACTATTAACGGTAACTAGTTACTATTTCTTAGTAACTAGCACAACACTGGCAATGAATAAGGTGTTTAAACGTCGCCTCCTCTTTAAAAAGGGGAGGAGACCGAAAGTAACTCTGGGTTTACTGAAGAAAAACTGCACCTGACCAGGTTAGTTTCACAGTGTAAGTTACTATGGTAACTGACTCTGAGTATAAATTACCTCTCTTTCAGAAACAGGCTTAACTTAACCTGCCTTCTCGGGTTGTTTAACTTGCCTCTCTTTCTGAAACGGAAAACCCAGTTTCCCTCATTTCAGGGTTAAAGTGTAGGGAAGTATACGGCGCTCGGAGCTGAAGACTTTCTTTTCGTGTTTTTCATTAGTTAGGTTAGAGGGTTAAAACAGTTAGTATTGGTTTTGTTATTTTTCTTTATTTACTTTGGCGTCACTAACATCTCATTTTCTCTTGTTTTAACATTTTTTTTATATTTTGTTAGAATAGTCTTTATCTCCTTTTTCACCTGGACAATAAATCACACATTTCATGGTTATTTCTTGTCCATGCATTTCTTTTTGCTTACTACACCCACAAAAACATACCACAACCGTAAATGTTACTCCTTACCCTACACATCTTACAAAAGGTCGTAACACTGAAGTAAACTTATTCAGTCTACTGTAAATTTTATAAACATATAAATTGATTAGAACCTGATGAATCGGTAACATAATAAGAACAAAATTAATTTTAGATTTACAGTTTTTTTTCAGTCGCTAACAAGCGTTTGTCCAAGCAGTTGTCACATTTTCAAAACTCTAAACACAATTAGCACAGCATCAGTCTTTTGTGGTCATACCTTTCACACATTTCATGTCCTTTTCACACAATATGCAATCAGTGAACACATTTCCACAATGCTTACATTTTCTTAACAGACAAGCTATACCTCCCAACAAAATTATGGATTGTTTTTGTAATATTCATGAATGTTAACACACAACATCCCACAATAGCAAAAACAATATTCCAAACCTTAGATACAGTATAAAAACCTCTGCTTCTGCAATGATATCAGTTCAAAAACAATATCTCAGCTGATAATAAACAATCACCTCCATTATTCGCATCTTTCAACAAACCAACAGGTAAGTATTGCATTTTACATGGAATGTTTCTATTCTCACTTGACATGACAAGGTCATGCAGTAATGCATATGTTGATTTTTTTTCTCCCTCTAAAGAATACAACATCTTCCACCCTCTGGGGGAAGAGGAAAGATCCTCAATAATGATCAAGAGCTTGCCATTGTAGAAATGGTTGTTGCAAATAATGCAATAAAACTGCATGAAATTGAAACTAGAATTGTGGAGGACCATGAGATATTTGGCAATATAGAAAGCATCAGCCTCACAACCATTAGACAGACATTGTCCAAACACAGAGTGCGGATGAAGCAGCTCTACACTGTTCCCTTTGAGAGGAACGGTGAGAGAGTCAAGGAACTTCAACTACAATATGTCCAGGTATATTCAATTCCATGGATGCTGGCTGCAGGGACATCACAGTTCAAGATTGCCAAGGGTGGATCCGACATACCAAGCGATTTTATCCCAGGTGCATCGCCTTGGATGATATCAGATGTGATGTTGACAAACATGTGGCCTAACCCTGAAGATTGCAGGGATTAGATACATTACAGTATTTCTGTGCTATTTTTAGTTCCCCACTTCTTATCTGGGCTTTTTGCTGTTTTGTTTTTTGTTTTTCAGAATGCTCTTGTGATATTTTGTTCACTGTAAGCAATACTGAAACTTTTTGTCTTCTATTATATTGTTTCTACTGTACCTCCTTAAGTAAACAGTAAAGAAAAAAATAACTGATTTGCTTTTTACTGGAATGCGTTTGAATGTGAACATTACTGTACATGTGGACATACAGTTCCCAACTAAGACATTTTGTGTAAAAGGTGGATTGCATGAAAAAAGAAAACACCCTTGAAAAAAGAAAAACACCCTTTTTTGCAGAAAGGTAGCAAAAAAGGGTGAGGCGGAGCCATGTGTGAATGTGTCATGAGGCCTGTCATGAGGTATTTCAGCGTCTCTGATTGGTCGTCTTACAGGTGGAGCAAAAGCATTTACACACAGAGAATGTCTCCAGTTCTTGCTCCTACTGAAGTTCCATATGAACCTGTGATCTAAAGGTAAAGCTCTTCCCTGCTTCATGCTGCACACAAAAAGAGTTTGAGAAACGTTCATTGTGAATCTGTTTTTTTTTCTTTCTGTTTGTGCTGTTAAACAGAAAAAGATATTTGTGTGTGTGTGTGTGTGTGTGTGTGTGTGTGCGCGCGCATCAGCTATAAAGTTTCCTTTTCTTTACATCATGCTGCTCTTGTAGGTAACTCTTATAGGACTTTCTGAAACACCATGAAGTGGCTTTTATGTCTTGGCATCATTGTGATGGGTAAGTGTTACTGTTTATAGTTCTGTATTAAACACTGATGACAGATTAAACATTTCTTGACATGATGATGTTTACCCTAGTTGTGTTTTACCATGGAACCTCTAGTGGGATCCAGAATATTGTATGGTGGCGTTTTGGACAAGAGAGATTAAGAATATAAGACAAGAGTAGAGACATGTTGGATTGGATGGGGTTCTGTTGGGGTTCTCGTTAAACTTATTAAAGACATTTAAGCTTCTGTCTAAGTGACTATAAGACCTGCTCCTGCTCAGTTTAGAGGTGTATGTGTGTTGTATTATTTGCCTGTGTGAAATAAATTAAAATTAAGTAGTTAAAATATTTTAAATAAGCTTAAACATGAGACTTCTCTTTCTTTAGATTTGTATAAAAAAGAGAGAAAAAATATCAAGATAATTTAAAGTTACATATCATTTAAAAAATACTTAAGTCATATTGGGCCAGTAATCACACTGTAATGTCTTCATGTTCACATCTAAATCTAAAGTCTAATCCAATAGTCCACGTCCACAGTAGAACTGCTCTGTTTACTGAAATATGTTTCAGGTTTATATTCGTTACACACAAGGGACTGATGGAATAAAGTTCAAAGTATCACCTAAGCAGCAGTGTGTATGTGTTTCTTTCAGAGAAAGTTCTAATGACTTGTGTGAGATCTTTCTTTACATTCTCAAAAGTCTGGACTGTTTGTTTCTGGAGCCTGTTGAGTTTTGTCCCTCAGTTCGGTTTATTTAAACATATATGAACACAGCAATCGTGCTCAGATCTGCACTGAATCAATCAGGCTTAGACGACCTGAACAATGTATTGAACAAGGTTCGTTTTCCAAAAGAAACGGCTTTAAATTATGGATTTATGGTGTGTCACATATTCAAAATATGTTTTCTGATTTATTTTCTGATCTGTTAGTTTACCTGCTGATGCCGCAGTGCCAAGCCTTCATCGTCATAGAATCGATGGTGAATGAAGCCCTGACCCTCCTGTGTAACTGCTCAGGAAACTGTCCAGTGGTTCAGTGGATCCGCTTCATTCCTGACAAAGCTGTCATTGTTCAGAGCTGGAAGTGTTCAAAACAAAAGAATTTTAAAGAAAGATTTACACTACCAGGAGATACCAGCAGAGGAGATTTCTCCCTGATGATCAGTTCAGTAGCCTACAATGATGCAGGCTCTTACATGTGCAGCTGTAATGAAAAATCAGTGACAGAAGTAAAGCTGAAAGTTATCAGTAAGTGCTCTTGCTGTCATCAGCAGAACATTCTGTCATTCTTAACATGTCTGTAGTAAAGTCTGACCAGCCACATTAAATGCTAAACTGTAATAACGAGATTTGTTTTTGTTTATCCGGAAGTTCCGACAGTTGTAAAGGCTTTCGAGGGGAAGAACGTCACTCTCCCGTGTTACGGAGACACTCGACAAGTCGTTAAAGATGTAAAGTGGAAGAAAGATGGACACGAGGTTCTGCTGTACACTCCTGCAAACAGATGGATGACTAAACAAAACAGATTCACGATGTCAGTAGAAGGCTTTCTAGACGGTGATCTCTCTCTTCACATCAGTCCAGTTCACCTGTCTGATACAGGATTATATCAGTGTCTCATCCACGATGAATCTCAGGACGGAGAACCACAAGCTGTGTTACTGAAGGTAGAAGGTAAATAGATCTCTTATTCTAATGATACTTACAGACCTTGTGACCTGAAAGTTAAAGGTTTTGTTAAGTTCCTGTGAGCTGAGTGAACATTCTAGTGTAGAGTTTATTTGTAAATTCAGTCCCACTTTGTACAGTTTTTATACTGATGTACTGTAGTCAGTTTCCATGCATGTCAGGTAGCGTGTTAACATCCAAACAACACACAATGTCTCTTAGTGTTGAAGTTCTACAGTTTCTCAGTCTACAGCTTTGAAAATGTCCTAATAAGTAATCAAATAATAGATAATATTTTCCAGGGCAACAACAATTCACAACCGCCAACAGCGCTCCAGTTTCAGGATGGTTTGCACTGCTGGGATTGTTCATCTCTGTAGGGATCAACATCATTTAAATTACATGAGAAAATGCTGAGACCAGATGTAATCCAAGCCTGCAGGATCTTTCTCATCTCACACTGTTGTGTATTTGCACTTTATGCTGCAATCTTATGTACTGTTACGTGTTGCACAATGATCCTGGAGTTATTTTTGTTATAGCATGTACTGTAGCTGTGATGTGTGAAGGGATTGATTAATGTTTATTTAATGTCTCCTGTTTAAACTTGAACAGTTAAATTAAATGAAGAGGAAACAACAGTATTTAAACGTCTACACAATGACATTTTGAAATGCTGGAGCCACCACAAGTGTTTTATTTCCTATGTTTTAAACCATATTTAAACATGCAGGTACTGTATAAAGATATGGTTTTATGACGATAAAAGTGACAAGACGTTCTGTCCTAAGTCTAAGCCAAAACCTGCTGATCAAATTATGAATATGTTGAAACGTAGAGAACATTTGTATTTGTGTGATATGATCATATTTGCATACATGTTGTATAAAGATGCAAATAATTCTGTAATTGACTGTCTGTAATGATTGCTTATAAGAATTTGTTTAAAAGTCATATTTTGGATCTTATTTATATTAATTTTAGATATTTTGAATGCATATTTTAATCACACTAACATGCAGGTTTTTTGTTTAAAATGGTTTTGTATGTACTTTTTCCACTAGATTGCACAAATTCTGGTTTGTATTATTAATATAAATCTGTTTCTCCTCTCCTCCTTTTACACCTCCTCCTTTTAGCTAAGTAATGCCTATTTTCTTCAACATACTGTACAACATTTTTTTTCAAAGAACAAATTATAACCTTATCTTAACACAATATTACAGTTTCTTTCTCAAAACTAACTTATATTCAACCTATATTATATATTCAACATGCACATTAACATTTCCCTTCTTTTAATAACACTCTTATTCATCCATCTGTCCTTGTGTTTGGTCCCTTACTCAGTTAACTATAAGTTCAGTCTGTCTGGGATTTTGTAATCCCTGCCTGCTCTAGAAACACCTCCTGTGGGATGAACGTGTTTTCACATGTCTCCACAGTACCCTCTATCAGTCCCAATAATGTACAGTCTAGGGGTCCAAGCAGGTTTATACACAGTTCCAGAGATCTTCTCTGTGGCAAGCCACACTTTTTGATCGTTCTGTACATCGTCACATCTGCCCTTAAGCAGTTGAGAAGGGGAAAACCTATGGTCCAAATGTGTTGCTCTGTACATGAGTAAGGCTTTGTTGTCGGTTTCTTTAGTCCACAGTCCTTTAATTGTGTGTACAGCTCGTTCAGCCTCTCCATTTGCTTGAGGATAGCGGGGCCTGCTTGTGGTGTGTTTATAATTGCATTTCCTGTACAAATTGTCGGGATTTATGTGATACAAACTGTGGTCCGTTCCTCTTTGACTGCTTTGCTTCGTCTCCCATCTTATAGAACAAGGAGTTAAACTCTGTCTTTGAACTCAATCCAGATGCTAGACGAACGCGCTCGAACCGTCTAATGCATCTCGGTAAAAGTTAGAGAAGTCGAACGGCTCTGGAGGGGATTTCTGTACTGCTGCAACAGCCATCTTTCAGTCTGTTTGCTGTACTGGTTCTCTGTAACCTATCCTTAAGTTTCACGTCTGACACCATGTATAATATTCTGTTAAAGAACGCAGCACACATTCATGTCTAACTCTGTCTCCGTTTATATGGCGAGTCACAACCAACTTATTTAGGTGCATAGCGCCACCTACCTACTGTACCAGGATATGCAACCTCAGGGCTTCATGTACCTACAATATTTATTTATTTATTTATTCATTCATTCATATATGTTCTATGGTATATTCCTGATTCTTTTAGAAAAATAAGTAATTGTTTATTACATTCCCAGGGCTGGTAGCTTGGACAACGAAATAATCTTGGTCCCTGGTCCCTAAGCTTTTTAATCCCTTTACACACGAATGTGTGCATGTGTTATTTTTAACTTATTGTGTTTGGACAGAAGCGATCCACAAGGGTAGTCTTCAGGTATAGTAATATTACTTGGTGACCTCCTGAAGTAATATTTATATTTAATGCTCCTCTAATAAGATAAATGGCACCCCCCCAACAGCTCTAAACAAAAAGGCACACTTCAATTGAATGCAAAAGAAATTAAACAATATTTATTTTTATATGATTAGTTGTTACCTGTTAACTAGACAGCAAATCAATGCTACAGCAAAAATAACTTTTCATTCAGTTACATTGAACAATTGACTTGTGAATCTTCAGGATGAAACACATGTAAATATGTAAATATGTACATGCATATTAAATGAATGAATATCAGTGAACATTCACATTCTAACACACGAGAAAAGTCCTGTAGAAGCCTTGGTCCTAAATGCTACCCCTTAATCCAACCGTGGAAAGTGCGAAGTGGAGCAAAGTTGCAACAAAACCGTCATTAAAGATGATGCACCGAGTCTCTTTGTCTCTCTGGGTGTCCTTCTCTCACGCCCTTCCCACCATGCGCTCTCTCTCTCTCTCTATCTCAGTTTGGCATTGTAGTGGACATTTTAAATATCATGAGTGTTTATGTGCTTTCATGGAAAATTATGTGTCCATAAGCGTTGCCATTACAGCTGTAAGGTCAATGTGGTGTCAGATAATATATCTTTGTGTGATGATTTTTTAATCTTTATTTAAGTCTTTTAAGACGCACTCAGTTAACTCATAGATCATCCGCTATATGGTGGGTGTGTGTGTGTGTGTGTGTGTGTGTGTGTGTGTGTGTGTGTGTGTGTGTGTGTGTGTGTGCGTGTGCATCAGCTATAAGGTTTCCTTTTCTTTACATCATGCTGCTCTTGTAGGTAACTCTTATAGGACTTTCTGAAACACCATGAAGTGGCTTTTAATTCCGGGCATCACTGTGATGGGTAAGTGTTACTGTTTATAATCCTGTATTAAACACTGATGACAGATTCAAACATTTTTTGACATGATGTTGTGTTTTACCATGGAACCTCTAGTGTAGGGGGTCAAACTCATTATCACCGAGGGCCACATCAGCATACTGGTTGTACAGATGTAACTTTGAGGCAGTATAAATGTATCTAAATGTAACTAAATGTAATGTAAAATAAATGCAAATACTCCTGAATGTTAAATAACTCTGGATTTTTATTATTCAATATTACATACAGTACAGACCAAAAGTTTGTACACACCTTCTCATTCAAAGAGTTTTCTTTAATTTCATGACTATGAAAATTGTAGGTTCACACTGAAGGCATCAAAACTATGAATTAACACATGTGGAATTATATACATAACAAAAAAGTGTGAAAAAAATGACCCCCAAACACACCTCCAGGCTGTGTAAGGGCTATTTGACCATGAAGGAGAGATGCGCCAGATGACCTGGCCTCCACAGTCACCGAACCCAATCGAGATAGTTTGGGGTGAGCTGGACCGCAGAGTGAAGGCAAAAGGGCCAACAAGTGCTAAGCATCTCTGGGAACTCCTTCAAGACTGTTGGAAGACCATTTCAGGTGACTACCTCTTGAAGCTCATCAAGAGAATGCCAAGAGTGTGCAAAGCAGTAATCAAAGCAAAAGGTGGCTATTTTGAAGAACCTAGAATATGACATATTTTCACTTGTTTCACACTTTTTTTGTTATGAACTAAATGTTCTCTTTGAATGAGAAGGTGTGTCCAAACTTTTGGTCTGTACTGTATATATTTGCATAAACGTTAAAATAAATGTTTTCTTGTTGCTCTATGTAGCCAGGCAAGCGCCTACCAGTAGGGGGTGCGGTTGGCTAATTATTCCAAGACCTTTCAAGCAGGAACTGGGGAAGAGGCCTCGAAATGTGGCGCTTGTTTGTACTGCTAAGATTGTTCATATCTGTAATGATCAACATCATTGTCCTGACCAGATTTAATCCAAGACTTCAGGATCTTTAGCTTTCCTGTACATCACTGTTTTGTTGTCCTGTTCTCATCTCACACTGTTGTGTATTTGCATTTTATACAATCTTATGTACTGTTACGTGTTACACCATGGTACTGGAATCATTTTCGTTTTATCGTGTCTATACTGTAGCTGTGATGTGTGAAGGGACTCGTGGCTGATGAGGCACTGACTCTTTCAGAGTCCGATTTACAAATTGATTAATTCAACCGAGTATCTTGTATTCACCATTCAGTTGGCTGCTTGCACACTGATTAATGGTTATTTATTGTCTCCTGTTTTAACGTGAACAGTCATACTAAATGAAGAGGAAACACAACAGTATTTAACATCTACACAATGACTTAACATTTACTTTAGTTTATTTGTATTCAACTTCTTCTGAAAAAGGTTTTGAAATTCTGAAGCCACCTGAAGAGGTTCAGAAGGTCCTACGTTAAAGCTCTATTCTATAACCAGTGTATAATCTGGAAGTGGAGGAGCAGCATTTCATTTTCTTATTAGTTGTAAGTACGGCTGAAACGATTCCTCGAGTAACTCGATTACAAAAATTAATCGTGGCAAATTCCTCTGCCTCGCGCCTCCTTTAATTAATTTTAAAGCTCACGGTGTGTGTGTGTCAAAGCGGAAGGAAACGTGAGGAGTTATATATATAAAAAAAAAATCTCATTCACCATGCATGGACTCTAGATCCAAGTTCCTCTCCATATTTTTTGCCTCTTAAATACCATAAAGCTTTCCAAGAAGACCAAGTAAAGGCTTATGTTATGCCTGAGCTGTAGGTTTTGAATCTTTTAGTTCTGAAAGTTAAGTTGCATGACTTAAAGGCAGTATTTTTGTTATTATTATTATTATTATTATTATTATTATTATTATTATTATTATTATTATTATTAATAATAATAATAATAATAATTTCATTTATTTATTTATTTATTTTAATTTAATTTTATTATGCCTTAGTTTTGATACTTATAAAAGTAATTTTAAAGTAATTTATTTTTTGTGTTTGCATCTCAGAAAAGGGTTCATTTAAAATGGCATTTAAATGTAATTAATTCTTCTCAGTCAACTTTGTCATTGTTCACAGTACAAGTACAGACAGAGAAACAATGGGTAATATCTAAATGTTTATTTTTCATTCAATCATTTTGTACCGCTTATCCGAACTTCTCGGGTCACGAGGATGTTTATTTTTGATAGAAAATATTATTGTATGCATTGCATACTATGCATTTAACAAATAAAAGTCAAAAAGGAAAGCCATTAGTTGTTCATTTTAAGAGACCCGTCTTATTTTCTCTTGTATATTTAATATTGCTCTTTAATTTAGCAAAAATACATTTTATCCAATTAATCGATATTTTTTGGTAGAATACTTGATTAGTAAAATATTCGATCGCTACAGCCCTAGTTGTGAGAAATGTCACCAGAGCATCTGTTCTATAAAACTTCATATTGTGTATTTTTTTTTTTACTTTAAATTATATTTTAAAATGTATATACTGTATAACCAAACGCTTGTATGATGCATATTGAAGGTACAAAAGAGAGCTCCAGTGTAGTGACGATAAATTGTGTCCTAAGTCTAGGCCAAAACTTGATAAACAAATTCAGATTATGTTGAAATGTAGAGAACATTAGTATCATATTTGCTTTTGTTCTTTAAGGGTTAAAATAATTATGTACTCTCCTGGTGATGTTATTCATATTAAATTTAAATAATTTGAATGAATATTTTAATCAAAATAACGTGCAGGGCTTTTTAATTGTTAAAATTATTATTTCTAGACTTTTCCACTACATTACACAAATTCTGTTTGCAGTATTAATATAGATTAGATTGGATTAGATTAGATTCAACTTTATTGTCATTACACATGTACAAGTAAAAGGCAAAGAAATGCAGTTTGGCATCTAACCAGAAGTGCAATAAGAAGCAAGTTCAAGATGTACAGTATTTACAATAAAAACAGTATAATATACTGATGAATATGTTAAAAGCAACATATACAGGTTTGGTGCTATAGACATAATGTACAGGGTGTAATGTACATAATTGCATATCTCTCACACTTGCAAATTTGTACACACAAATTGTCTATTTTTGCATATGTACCTATATTTCATATGTATTTAAACTGCGCATTTCACACCTGTAAATGTGTACATAAAATTTCGTCTATACTGCATATGTCATTCTGTTACACTGTGGAGATTATGTCACTAAAACAAATTCCTCGCATGTGAAAACATGCCTGGCAGTAAAGCTGATTCTGATTCTGGTTATATATTTTACTGATATAATATACAGGAGTCGGGGTGTGAGGCAGTGTTCAGTAAGGTGACCGCTCTAAGGGGAAAGCTGTTCCTCAATCTATCAATCTACTGGGTTTTTTGGTCGGAAGCACCTGAAAGGGAAGTGACAAAAATGATGCTGCAATAACAAGAAGACAGTGATTGCTTATCTTCACAAAACTTTTATGACACATCCCCGCCTGCACAAAGCGCTCCTGCGGCTGCTGCAGAAGATGTGAGTCTCTGTCGTGGGTGTAACCACATCCTTTCGACGAATAAATGTAGCCGGTCTGCCCTTATGTGACGTATCTTGCTACCGTTCTGCGTTGTGTTCTTCTGCGATGTATAATAAGAGGCCAGAGACGTCTGCTGATTCAATATGTGCTTTATCCAAAATAGCTGCATAAATCAGAAACATGCAGTTATAACCGTTGCACACTCGTCGCCTGCCCAGGTCTCATTCAGATTCAAGCAAGAGCATAATACAAGAGACATTGTATTTCACAATAACAATACATAGATATAAACGATAACAATAACAAATACCATAGAGCGCGCAGCGGTGACGTCACACACGAAACGCCCACAAAACTTAAAGAAATAAAATAACTTTACTGCTCCCTTTTCCCTTTTTATTTTTCGAATACCTCATTATTGATCCCAACCAAAAACAAGGATTTTGCGTGAATTAAAAATAAATGAATTAATACACATCTCTTAACACCGGTTACATAAACATCCGCAACGCTGCGGGTCCTGATGGCATCCCAGGCCGTGTGCTCCGAACATGCGCATCCCAACTAGCCGGTGTGTTCACAGACATTTTCACATCTCTCCCTTTGTTTGTCTGTGGTCCCATCATGCTTCAAAAAATCCACCATTGTGCCGGTACCAAAGAAAAATAAAATCACATGCCTAAATGACTCGAAACCAGTTGCTCTCACAACCATCTTCAGCAAGTGCTTTGAGAGACTCATCAGAGAATACATCTGCTCTGTGCTGCCTGCCCCACTTGATCCCCTACAATTTGCATATCGTAGCAACCGTTCCACAGATAATGCTATTGTTTTCACCCTTCATACTGCTCTCTCCCACCTGGAAAATAAGAACACATATATTTATTGGTATATCTGTATAACTGTTCTGCAAGTTCTGGAGTTTGCTCCTAAGAATTTCACTAACCAAGGCACATGTGCTGTGGTGATGTGACAATAAAAGTGACTTGACTTGTGACTTTAACTTGACATCAGAATGGCTGAAAATTGAAACCTCCTGAAAAGGAGATTAACAAAGCAATAAGAACACGTGCTGCACTAATGACTTCCTCGACTCTGTATTCAAAGTTAATCAAAAAAAAAAAGACTTATGCATGTAACAACAGCTCAAAACATTATATCAATACTTGTAGTGATAATTGGCTATAAACATGAGACTTCCTTTACAGTAGAAGAAACAAGAAAATACAATCAACAGTCTACTTAACAAGCATCATCCTTTACATTCAACACTCAAACCTCATGATTTTACAATGAAATAAGATTTTCACAGTGTACACAAATGCTGAGAGAATATATAATGTCATTAATCTCTATCTTTAACAATGAAATGACTGTATGACATCGGTAATGTAATAGTACATGTCTAAACACTGCTCCATCTGTAGCACCCAGTGCATTCAACAAAACAAAGATAACTTGATTAAGACAGATGACATGTTTAATTCACAGTAGTCTGATATAATAGGGGGAAGGGGGTTAAATTACACAGATTGTTAGGTGCAAGTTTACTCAAACTCGGGGACGACATCCGGTAATATGAGCATAGAAACTAACCATCACACTAACCTCAAAGCAATCATTGTTACATTTGTGCTTAAACATGCTGACCTCATGACATGACATTAATTATTAGAGCAAACTACTTTAAACACATAGAACTTATTAAAACTACATTAAACCTTGTTTATGCTCCAACAAAAGTGTGTTTTGTTCATGTTTTTTTTTTCAAACTCCTGAAAAGAAGGTTACTAAAGCAATAAGAACACATGCTGCACTGATGACTTCCTCTATTCAACCTTAATAAAACACATCACGTGCACGCAACCTATAGAGACGTGAGATAATGTCATGACGCAGGTCTACCAACCAAAATTAAGTCATTTTAAAATGCACAGTACACATTATTCCCTTTTTTCGAAAAAGCATGAACAATCAACATTTTTACAACTTAAACAAAAAAAGCATCTTACATGAATTGTATGCAGTATATCACACTCTCCTCAGGATAAGATGTCAACAATGTCTATAAACGTCTCATGTTTTCTTTTAAGAAACCCTTTTTACACATTTGCATATTCAGTCACACTATAACATTAGATTCATTTTTTTAACAGTCCTGGTCAAATCAAAGGTCTTTCCTGACCCAAATGCACTGGAAAGACAGGTGATGTTTCTTGACCAGGTTGAGGTGTTAGTGGTCCAGGATGTCCTCTGAGATGTGGATCCTCAGGGACTTGAAGCTGGAGACGTTCACACGACAACTCACTGGGGGATGTGGTAGCTCAGTGGTTAGGGTGTTCCACTACTGGTCGGAAGGTCATTGGTTCGAATCCCAGGTCCACCAAGTTGCCACTGCGGGGCCCCTGAGCAAGGCCCTTAACTCTCAATTGCTCAAGTGTATAAACTGAAATAAAAAAAAAGTAAGTTACTCTACATAAGAGTGAATGTGTGTGTCCTCTGTCGACCTCTTCATATAATTATTTTCATCCTACCTTAGTTCTTGCACGTTCCTTTTTCAGTCATCTATTTACAGGGCTCTCAAGTTTTGAAGACAGGCAAGAGTGACATCTCCATCCCACCGAGCAACCCCCCCCCCCCCCAACAAACAAACAAACAAGCAACCAAACAAACAAACATTTTAACGGAAAAAAAAAAACATTTTAACCAAATACAAAGTATTTTTTCAATTTTCATTCATTAATTTGTGCGTGCGTGCATGTGTGTGTGTGTGTGTGTGTGTGTGTGTGTGTGTGCGTGCGTGCGTGCGTGTGTGCGTGAGAGAGAGAGAGAGAGAGAGAGAGAGAGAGAGAGAGAGAGAGAGAGAGAGAGAGAGATTATGACTGGTGTTTATTGTAAGTGTTTGTTGCCTTTTTGGAATTACTCTTCTCAAAGTGATGCTGAGCAAATCCAGGTTATGCTTTTTTTTTCATTGGTTGTTGCATTAAGTCTCACCCAGATACAATAGTGCTATTTTCTGATAGGCTACACGCCTCTTTTTTTTTGATTGGCTGATAAGTGTCAGGCTCGACTAAAAGAAGTTTGACACTCCTGAGTGGTTCCATAGAGACAGCAGTGCGGACTGATACATTTTGGTCGCTGAGGCATTTTAAATATATGATAAATAGTAAGTTTTTCTGCGTGAGAAATAAAATGTGTAGCAGGAAAGTGTGTGTGTGTGTGTGTGTGTGTGTGTGTGTGTGTGTGTGTGTGTGTGTGTGTGTGTGTGTGTGTGTGTGTGTGTGTGTGTGCATCAGCACATAAAGTTTCCTTCTCTTTACATCATGCTGCTCTTGTAGGTAACTCTTATAGGACTTTCTGAAACACCATGAAGTGGCTTTTAATTCCTGGCATCATTGTGATGGGTAAGTGTTACTGTTTATAGTTCTGCATTAAACACTGATGACAGATTAAACATTTCTTGACATAATGTTGTTTACTCTAGTTGTGTTTTACCATGGAACCTCTAGTGGGATCCAGAATATTGTATGGTGGCGTTTTGGACAAGAGAGATTAAGAATGTAAGACAAGAGTAGAGACATGTTGGATTGGATGGGGTTCTGTTGGGGTTCTCGTTAAACCTATTAGACATTTAAGCTTCTGTCTAAGTGACTATAAGACCTGCTCCTGCTCAGTTTAGAGGTGTATGTGTGTGTTGTTGTATTATTTGCCTGTATGAAATAAATTAAAATTAAGTAGTTAAAATATTTTCAATAAGCTTAAACATGAGACTTCTCTTTCTTTAGACTTATATAAAAGAGAGAGAAAAAATTATCTTAAGATAATTTAAAGTTACATATCATTTAAAAAATCCTTAAGTCCTGTTGGTCCAGTAATCACACTGTAATGTTTTTATGTTCACATCTAAATCTAAAGTCTAATCCAATAGTCCAAGTCCACAGTAGAACTGCTCTGTTTACTGAAATATATTTTAGTTTCAGGTTTATATTCATTACACACAAGGGACTGATGGAATAAAGTTCAAAGTATCACCTAAGCAGCAGTGTGTATGTGTTTCTTTCAGAGAAAGTTCTAATGACTTGTGTGAGATCTTTAACATTCTCAAAAGTCTGGACTGTTTGTTTCTGGAGCCTGTTGAGTTTTGTCCCTTGGTTCAGTTTATTTAAACATATATGAACACAGCAATCGTGCTCAGATCTGTACTGAATCAATGAGGCTTAGACGACCTAAACAATGTACTGAACGAGGATTGTTTTCCAAAGGAAACAGCTTTAAATTATGGATTTATGGTGTGTCACATATTCAAAATATCTTTTCTGATTTATTCTCTGATCTGTTAGTTTACCTGCTGATGCCGCAGTGCCAAGCCTTCATCGTCATAGAATCGATGGTGAATGAAGCCCTGACCCTCCCGTGTAACTGCTCAGGAAACTGTCCAGTGGTTCGGTGGATCCGCTTCATTCCTGACAAAGTTGTCGTTGTTCAGAGCTGGAAGTGTTCAAAACAAGAGAATTTTAAGGAAAGATTTACACTACCAGGAGATACAAGCAGAGGAGATTTCTCCCTGATGATCAGTTCAGTAGCCTACAATGATGCAGGCTCTTATATGTGCAGCTGTAATGAAAAATCAGTGACAGAAGTACAGCTGAAAGTTATCAGTAAGTGCTCTTGCTGTCATCAGCAGAACATTCTGTCATTCTTAACATGTCTGTAGTAAAGTCTGACGAGCCACATTAAATGCTAAACTGTAATAACGAGATTTGTTTTTGTTTATCCGGAAGTTCCGACAGTTGTAAAGGCTTTCGAGGGGAAGAACGTCACTCTCCCGTGTTACGGAGACACTCGACAAGTCGTTAAAGATGTAAAGTGGAAGAAAGATGGACACGAGGTTCTGCTGTACACTCCTGCAAACAGATGGATGACTAAACAAAACAGATTCACGATGTCAGTAGAAGGCTTTCTAGACGGTGATCTCTCTCTTCACATCAGTCCAGTTCACCTGTCTGATACAGGATTATATCAGTGTCTCATCCACGATGAATCTCAGGACGGAGAACCACGAGCTGTGTTACTGAAGGTAGAAGGTAAATAGATCTCTTATTCTAATGATACTTACAGACCTTGTGAACTGAAAGTTAAAGGTTTTGTTAAGTTCCTGTGAGCTGAGTGAACATTCTAGTGTAGAGTTTATTTGTAAATTCAGTCCCACTTTGTACGGTTTTTATACTGATGTACTGTAGTCAGTCTCCATGCATGTCAGGTAGCGTGTTAACATCCAAACAACACAAAAATGTCTCTTAGTGTTGAAGTTCTACAGTTTCTCGGTCTACAGCTTTGAAAATGTCCTTATATATAATAAAATAACATATAATATTGTTTTTCCAGGGCAACAACAATTCACAACCACCAACAGCGCTCCAGTTTCAGAATGGTTTGCACTGCTGGGATTGTTCATCTCTGTAGGGATCAACATCATCGTCCTGATTATTTAAATTACATGAGAAAATGCTGAGACCAGATGTAATCCAAGCCTGCAGGATCTTTCTCATCTCACACTGTTGTGTATTTGCTCTTTATGCTGCAATCTTACTGTATGTACTGTTACGTGTACAAGCTACAGTATATAGCTGTGATGTGTGAAGGGACTCATGGCTGGTGAGGCACTGACTCTTTTAGAGTCAGATTTACAAATGTATGAATTCAACCGAGTATCTTAAATTAACCATTCAGTTGGCTGCTTGAACATTGATTAATGTTTATTAATGTTAATGTCTCCTGTTTTAACTTGAACAGTTAAATTAAATGAAGAGGAAACGCAACAGTATTTAAACGTCTACACAATGAAATTTTGAAATGCTGGAACCACCATAAATGTTTTATTTCCTTTGTTTTAAAACATATTTAAACATGCAGGTACTGTATAAAGATATGCTTTTATGATGATTATTAGATTTACAAAAGTGACAAGACTAAGTCTAAGCCAAAAACTGCTGATCAAATTATGAATATGTTGAAACGTAGAGAACATTTGTATTTGTGTTAGATGATCGTATTTGCATATGTTGTATAAAGGTGCAAATAATTCTTTAATTAACTGTAAGAGAAACACAGATGCTCTTTACTCTCATGGTTTACGATATAGACTGTGTGATTGTCTTTAATGATTGTTTATAATCTGAATGTGTATTTTAATCACACTAACATGCAGGTTTTTTGTTAAAATGGTTCACATTCTGGTTTGTATTATTAATATAAATCTGTTCATCTCCTCTCCTTTTACACCTCCTCCTTTTAGCTAAGTAATGCCTCTTTTCTTCAACATACAACACCTTTTTTTTTTCAAAGAACACATTATAACCTTATCTTAACACAATATAACAGTTTCTTTCTCAAAACTAAATTATAATATTCAACCTATATTTACTCAACACATTAACATTTCCCTTCTTTTAATAACACTCTCATTCATCCATCTGTGTTTGTGTTTAGTCCCTTACTTAGTTAACTATAAGTTCAGTCTGTCTGCGGCTTTGTAAACCCTGCCTGCTCTAGAAACACCTCCAATAGGACGAAGGTGTTTTCTATTTCTCCACAGTACCCCTCTTATCAGTCCCCACACGATCTTGGGGTTCTTGAGTCCTCTTGTTGTTTTTTGAATTCTTGAATGTCAGGACTCTGGATCGGGTTTTCTCTCTTTTTGTGGAAGAGTGGTGTGGATACATCTGCCAATAAGCAGTTGAGAAGGGGAAACCCTACAGTATGGTCCAAATGTGTTGCTCTGCACATGAGTAAGGCTTTGTTGTAGTCGGTTTCTTTAGTCCACAGTCCTTTAATTGTGTGTACAGCTCGTTGAGTCTCTCCATGTGCTTGAGGATATCAGGAGCTGCTTGTGGTGAATAAATTTATGTGATACGAACTGTGGTCTGTTGTCGGAGATGTCGGACCTCTTCCGGAATGTCTTGACGAGCAAAAACCTTTTTGACTGCTTTGCTTCGTCTCCCATCTTATAGAACAAGGAGTTAAACTTCTGGCTTTGAACTCAATCCAGATGCTAGACGAAAGCGCTCGAACCGTCTACTCCATCTCGGTAAAAGTTAGAGAAGTCGAACGGCTCTGGAGGGGATTTCTGTACTGCTGCAACAGCCATCTTTCAGTCTGTTTGCTGTACTGGTTCTCTGTAACCTATCCTTAAGGTTCACTTCTGACACCATGTATAATATTCTGTTAAAGAACGCAGCACACATTCATGTCTAACTCTGTCTCAGTTTATATGGCGAGTCACAACCAACTTATTTAGGTGCATAGCGCCACCTACCTACTGTACCAGGATATGCAACCTCAGGGCTTCATGTACCTACAATTTTTATTTATTTATTTATTTATTTATTCTATGTTCTATGGTATATTCCTGATTCTTTTAGAAAAATAAGTAATTGTATATAACATTCCCAGGGCTGGTAGCTTGGACAACGAAATAATCTTGGTCCCTGGTCCCTAAACTTTTTAATCCCTTTACACACGAATGTGTGCATGTGTTATTTTTAACTTATTGTGTTTGGACAGAAGCGATCCACAAGGGTAGTCTTCAGGTATAGTAATATTACTTGGTGACCTCCTGAAGTAATATTTATATTTAATGCTCCTCTAATAAGTTAAATGGCAACCCCAACACCCAGATCTAAACAAAAAGGCACACTTCAATTGAATGCAAAAGAAATTAAACAATATTTATTTTATATGATTAGTTGTTACCTGTTAACTAGACAGCAAATCAATGCTGCCAAAATAACTTTTCATTCAGTTACATTGAACAATTGACTTGTGAATCTTCAGGATGAAACACATGTAAATATGTAAATATGTACATGCATATTAAATGAATGAATATCAGTGAACATTCACATTCTAACACACGAGAAAAGTCCTGTAGAAGCCTTGGCCCTTAATGCTACCCCTTAATCCAACCGTGGAAAGTGCGAAGTGGAGCAAAGATGCAACAAAACCGTCATTAAAGATGATGCACCGAGTCTCTTTGTCTCTCTAATGTGTGTCCTTCTCTCACCCCCTCCCCACCATGCTCTCTCTCTCTCTCTCTCTCTCTCTCTCTCTCTCTCTCTCTCTCTCTCTCTCTCTCTCTCTCTCTCTCTCTCTCTCTCTCGCTCTCAGTTTGGCATTGTAGTGGACATTTTAAATATCATGAGTGTTTATGTGCTTTCATGGAAAATTATGTGTCCATAAACGTTGCCGTTACAGCTGTAAGGTCAATGTGGTGTCAGATAATATATCTTTGTGATGATTTTTTAATCTTTATTTAAGTCTCGGTTAACTCCTAGATCATCAGCTATAAGGTGTGTGTGTGTGTGTGTGTGTGTGTGTGTGTGTGTGTACGGGTGTGTGTGTGTGTGCATCAGCTATAAAGTTTCCTTTTCTTTACATTATGCTGCTCTTGTAGGTAACTCTTATAGGACTTTCTGAAACACCATGAAGTGGCTTAAACGTTGCATAAACGTTAAAATAAATGTTTTCTTGTTGCTCTATGTAGCCAGGCAAGCGCCTACCAGTAGGGGGTGCGGTTGGCTAATTATTCCAAGACCTTTTAAGCAGCAACTGGGTAGAGGCCTCGAAATGTGGGCCTTGTTTTAAAAGGACGTTTACTGCTAAGATTGTTCATATCTGTAATGATCAACATCATTGTCCTGACCAGATTTAATCCAAGACTTCGACTTTGGGATCTTTAGCTTTCCTGTTTATCACTGTTTTGTTGTCCTGTTCTCATCTCACACTGTTGTGTATTTGCACTTTATACAATCTTATGTACTGTTATGTGTTACACCATGGTAATCATTTTCGTTCTATCGTGTCTATAGCTGTGATGTGTGAAGGGACTCGTGGCTGATGAGGCACTGACTCTTTCAGAGTCAGATTTACAAATTGATGAATTCAACCGAGTATCTTATATTCACCATTCAGGTGGCTGCTTGCACATTGATTAATGTTTATTTAATATCTCCTGTTGTAACTGGAGCAGTCATACTAAATGAAGAGGAAACACAACAGTATTTAAACATCTACACAATGACTTAACATTTACTTTAGTTTACTTGTATTCAACTTCTTCTGAAAAAGGTTTTGATATTCTGGAGCCACCTGAAGAGGTTCAGAAGGTCTTTCAGAGGTCCTACATTAAAGCTCTATTCTATAACCAGTGTATAATCTGGAAGTGGTGGAGCAGCATTTCATTTTCTTATTAGTTGTAAGTACGGCTGAAATGATTCCTTGAGTAACTCGATTGCAAAGATTAATCGAGGCAAATTCCTCTGCCTCAAATCCTCTTTTAATTCATTTTAAAGCTCACATCGTGCAATTAGTATGTGTGTGTGTGTGTGTGTGTGTGTGTGTTTCCCTTAGAGCTGTCTCCTCAGATTGTTCCGCAATCTTCTGAGGGTTTATTTTTTTCCAGAGAAAAAAAGGGACTTTACAAACACAGAGTGAGAACAGACTTTAAGAATGCTGCATTTTACAATAAAATAAGATTTTCACAATGTACACAAATGCTGTGAGAATATTTAATGTCATTAATCTCTATATTTAACAATGAAATGACTGTATGACATCGGTAATGTAATAATACATGTCTAAACACTGCTCCATCTGTAGCACCCAGTGCATTCAACAAAACAAAGATAACTTGATTAAGACAGATGACATGTTTAATTCACAGTAGTCTGATATAATAGGGGGAAGGGGGTTAAACTACACAGATTGTTAGGTGCAAGTTTACTCAAACTCGGGAAAATCCAGTAATATGAGAATAGAAACTATTGCACTAACCTCAAAGCAGCCATTGTTATTCTTGTGCTTGCTGACCTCATGACATGACATTAATTTAGTAGAGCAAACTACTTTAAACACATAGAACTTATTAAAACTACACTGAACCTTGTTTACACTCCTCCAAAAGTGTTTTTTGTTCATTTGTTTTTTTCCAAACTCCCGAAAAGAAGATTCCTAAAATACTAAAACAACCTATAGAGGTGTGCGATGACGTCATGACGCAGGTCTACCAACCAAAATTAAATCATTTTAAAATGCACAGTACACATTATTTTCTTTTTCAAAAAGCATGAACAATCAATCAACATTTTTACAAAAATAGCATCTTACATGAATTGTATGCAGTATATCACACTCTCCTCTACAGGATAAGATGTCAACAATGTCCCTATAAACTCCTCATGTTTTCTTTTAAGAAACCCTTTTTACACATTTGCATATTCAGTTGCACTATAACAATTCATTAATATTTTTACCTGTGCTGGTCAAATGGGTAACAGTCTTTCCTGACCCAAATGCACTAGAAAGACAGGTGATGTTTCTTGACCAGGTTGAGGTGTTAGTGGTCCAGGATGCCCTCTGAGATGTGGATCGTCAGGGACTTGAAGCTGGAGACGTTCACACGACAACTCATTGATTTGTGTGTGTGTGTATGTGCCTGTGTGTGTGTTTGTGTATATGTGTGTGCATGTGTCTATGTGTATGTATGTGTGTGTGTGTGTTTGTGTGTCTGTGTGTGTGTTTGAGTGTTTGTGTGTATGTGTGTGTAAGTTTGTATGTGTTTGTCTGTAAGTATGTGTATGTGAGAGTGTGTCTGTGTGTGAGTGTGTATGTGTGAGTGTGTGTGTGTATGTATGTGTGAGTGTGTGTATGTGTTTGTGTGTCTGTGTGTGAGTGTGTGTGTTTGTATGTGTATGTGTGTCAATGTGTGAGTGTGTGTGTTTGTATGTGCATGAGTAAGTGAGTATGTGTGTTTGTGTGTGAGTGTGTGTATGTGTGTCTGTGTGTGTTTGTGTGTCTGTGTGTGTTTGAGTGTTTGTGTGTATGTGTGTGTATGTGTGTGTGTATTTATGAGCGTGTGTGTTTGTGTGTGTTTGTGTGAGTGTGTGTGTTTGTGTGTGTGTGTGAGTGTCTGTGTCTGTGTGTGTGTGTGTTTGTGTATGTGTGTGTAAGTGTGTATGTGTTTGTGTGTAAGTATGTGTATGTGAGAGTGTTTGTGTGTATGTGTGTGTAAGTGTGTATGTGTTTGTGTGTAAGTATGTGTATGTGAGAGTGTGTCTGTGTCTGTGTGTGAGTGTGTGTGTGTGAGTGTGTGTGTGTTTGTATGTGTATGAGTAAGTGAGTATGTGTGTGTGTGTGTTTGTGTGTATGTGTCTGTGTGTCTATGTGTGAGTGTGTGTGTTTGTATGTGTATGAGTAAAGGAGTGTGTGTGTGTGTGTGTGTGTGTGTGTGTGTGTGTGTGTGTGTGTGTGTGTGTGTGTGTGTGAGTGTGTGTATGTGTGTGTCTGTGTGTGTTTGTGTGTCTGTGTGTGTTTGAGTGTTTGTGTGTATGTGTATGTATTTATGAGCGTGTGTGTTTGTGTGTCTGTTTGTGTGTGTGTGTGTGTGTGTGTGTGTGTGTGTGTGTGTGTGTGTGTGTGTGTCTGTGTCTGTGTGTGTGTGTGTGTGTGTGTGTGTGTGTGTGTGTTCTAACTTCACAATCGATTCAACACATTGTTGCTATTCGGAAATGTCGCTAGTCTTGAGATGCTGAGTGGAAAAAGCTCACTATTTACACAAATAAAAACTCAACCAGAGGGCAATGATCGATCACTGTATGTGTAAAACACCTTGATAATAATGTTCATAGGGATGTCTGATTTAAAAATAGTAATATTATGATATGTCTGATATTAATTCAATTTAATTCAAGTTTATTTGTATAGAGCTTTTTACAATTGACATGGTCTCAAAGCAGCTTTACAGAACATAAACATAGAACAAAAGGTTAATACAAAGAATAATATAAAGCTTAATAGAGTACAAGATCCAAGATTATTATTAGATAGATTTAGTTCACAATCTGTATGTATTTATATCCAATGAGCAAGTCTGAGGTGACTCAGCAGCAGTGGCAAGGAAAAACTTCCTTAGATGGTAAAGGAGGAAACCTTTAGAGGAACCAGACTCAAAGGGGAACCTCATCCTCAAATGGGTTTCGATACATTATATGAATCTTTATATATTAACGTTGTAGGAATGTTTATAAACCATTAGAGTTAGTGGTTCAGCAGGAAAAACATAATAGCTAGAACATAACAGTTGGCAGCTGTATTATACTATATTTAATTAATAATGCACGGTTTATTGTATTCTATCTCGTTTCCTGTCTTTTCATGAATTGCTGTTCAGAATCGACTCCACTGATTCATTGTCACTCGAATCAGAATCGGAGTCAGCTACAGGATTTCTCATTTTGAGCAGCATACAGTAGTATGGTATTATGTTAGCGTATGTTGTCATGTCAAGGAACGTCGGGGGAGTTTTCTTGTTCCCATCGGGTGTGGCTGTCCACTGTTGAATACTCTTTGCATATCTCTGTCTCTTGTCTCTGATTGGCCAACTTGCGGAGTAAACCGTTTAGAATCGGAGAATTTAAATCCTTTCGTATTAAAAGCGCTTCCAAGAAGTGACATCCTCCTACAGAAGTCTCGTATGAACCTGTGATCTAACGGTAAAGCTCTTACCTGCTTCGTGCTGCACACAAAAAGAGTTTGAGAAACGTTTTGAAACGTTAACTGAGAATCGGTAATTTTTATCTATCTATCTATCTATCTATCTATCTATCTATCTATCTATCTATCTATCTATCTATCTATCTATCTATCTATTTATTTATTCTTTTTCTGTTTGTTTTGTTAAATTGTAGTAACACTTAAGTATAAACAGACACAGTAACTTTACAGCTGTAAAGTCAATGTGGTGTCAGATAATATATCTTTATGTGTGATGATTATTTAATCTTTATTTAAGTCTTTTAACTCATAGATCAGCTATAAGGTGTGTGTGTGTGTGTGTGTGTGTGTGTGTGTGTGTGTGTGTGTGTGTGTGTGTGTGTGTGTGTGTGTGTGTGTGCGCGCGCGCGCGCGCGCGTCTCTGTCCTTCCCCATCGTCCCATCGTATAAACTGTAATGAAATTGAAAGTCAGCAGCTCCATTTTGTGTGGAGTGAAAACTAAAAGATTTCAGGAGTAAAAACAGTGAGTATCTAAAGCTCTAATATATAAACACACTGAAGTGACACTAGATGAAGAAAAGTTTTTGTGGGTTTGTACTGAAGTTTTAATGTACACAGGTTGTTTCATAACTTGATAGCGTGACTATTTCCTGTAAGTGAACTCTGTGCTGATTCAGGGTTTAATTTAACACACCGATGTTGGAGTGAAGTAAACGTGTGTCCTGCTGTAATCTTGAGAAGGAGACATGACCTCCAATATAAGTGTGTCTGGAAAACAGGACTTACAGTAAAGAAAGACGAGAGGTGACTTACTTTTACATTCACCAGCAATAAATACACACCGTCTCATGGGAACAGATCTGTATCTCTAAACTCTCACTAGTTAACAGAGGAACTCAACTTTGCTTTAAGGCGTTTAATAGCAGTGAATATATCACAGATCTGAACTAAGAACAGTTTAGACAAATCATTCACTGAGAGAAGAGTAAAAAGGACTGTGTAATGTGGAGCATAAGAGCAGCATAGCTTTGAGTCAGTGAACTCTACAGGCTTTAAGCCCCAGCTGAGTCAGTTAGCTGTGATATCAGTGTAATTCCTGATATCAGTGTAATTCCTGACATATGATTTATGAGGCCTGTCTGCTGTTTAAGTGTACAGACTGGATCTGAATTAAAAATATGGAATTATTGGTGTTTAATGATGAACACATTGTTTAACAGAGCTGAGACAGCAGAGTATTAATTATTGCTGATATTTCTGTTGTAATTCTAGAATGATGGAGGGAAAGAGATCAGACTCACCAGAACCCAGCTGTGTGTCCATGAAGAGTGACAAGTCAATGGGACATCCAATTGCCTTCAGAGACAGAGACAGTTCTACTGATGTGAGGTCAGTAAAGTGAGGTGTTTTACAGCAGTGTTCCACCTGATTAAACTCACTTGTCCCATTATGAAGCCCTTCATGAGCTTTATCAGGTGTTGAAGCAGTAAAACACTGTAGATCTGTAGATGTCTCAGGATTCTCAGAGTCAGCCTCATCTCAGTGGAGGTCCAAAATCTTCATCGCCCGGAAGACGATCAGAGCTGGTACAATGTCTGGATGACTCGGGATGGGTGTGAAAGAGAAAAGCAGTGTAGAGGGATTAATATATCTGCTGTTCATGAAAATGTGCACGTCTGATGTAATGGTGCATAATATTATGGGATATATTGTGTGTGTGTGTGTGTGTGTGTGTGTGTGTGTGTGTGTGTGTGTGTGTGTGTGTGTGTGTGTATGCCTGACTAAAGAGATGAGTTTTTAATCTGTTTTTGAACTGGGAAAGTGTGTCTGAGCCCCGAACACTATCAGGAAGACTATTCCAAAGTTTGGGAGCTAAATAAGAAAACGCTCTACCACCTTCAGTAGACTTAGATATTCTGGGAACTACCAGAAGCCCTGAGTTTTGTGATCTCAGAGAGCGTGAAGGTTTGTAACGTGTTAGAAGACTAGTTAGATACATGGGAGCTAAACCATTAAGAGCCTTGTACGTAAGTAGCAGCAGTTTGTAGTCAATTCTAAACTTAACAGGTAGCCAGTGTAGAGATGATAAAATTGGGGTTATATGGTCATACTTTCTTGTCCTAGTGAGAACTCTGGCAGCTGCATTTTGGACTAACTGTAGCCTATTTATTAAAGATGCAGGACAACCACCTAGTAATGCATTACAATAGTCCAGTCTAGAGGTCATGAATGCATGAACTAGCTTCTCAGCATCAGAGACAGACAGGATGTTTCTCAGCTTGGCAATGTTTCTAAGGTGGAAGAAGGCTGTTTTGTGGTATGGGTGATATGATTTTCAAAAGACAAGTTACTGTCTAATATAACAGCCAGGTCTTTCACTGTTGAGCTACTAGTAACAGTACATCCCTCTAAATGGAAGTTAAATTGTGAGAGTTTCTGTGTACTGGTTTTTGGACCAATAAGTAGTATTTCTGTCCTATCAGAGTTTAACAACAGAAAGTTGCAGCTCATCCAGTCTTTTATCTCTCTAAGGCATTGAGTTAATTTGGACACTGTGGCTATTTCATCTGGTTTTGATGAGATATATAACTGTGTATCGTCAGCATAACAATGGAAACTAATCCCATGTCTTCTAATAATGTTCCCTAATTGAAGCATTTATATAGAGAAAAGCAGAGGTCCTAGAACTGATCCCAAGTCAAGTCAAGAAGCTTTTATTGTCATTTCAACCATATATAGCTGTTGCAGTACACAGTGAAATGAGACAACGTTTCTCCAGGATCAAGGTGCTACATAAAACAAAGACAGGGCTAAGGACATCTTAGCCACATAAAGTGCAACTGTGCAACCGGGTGCAAACAGTGCAGGACAAGACAAACAAGACAGTGCAGGACAAAAAACAGTGCAGACATAAAATTTCAAGACAATACAATACATCCTCGAGGGACTCCATGATTAACTGGTAGTAAACTGGAGGATTCACCATTTAATTCAACAAAATGGTATCGGTCAGACAGGTAGGATCTAAACCAAGTTAAAGCCTGTCCATGAATACCTGTGTAATATTGTAAGCGATCAAGAAGAAGGTTGTGATCTATAGTGTCGAATGCAGCACTGTCTTGTAGAACTAATAGTGTCATACAGTCTTGGTCTGAAGCTAAGAACAAGTTGTTTGTGACTTTCACAAGTGCAGTTTCTGTGCTATGATGGGGCCTGACACCTGACTGAAACGCTTCGAGGATATTGTTCTCCTGTAAGAAGGAGCTCAGTTGAACAGACACAACTGTAACACTTTCCCTCGTAACGTTTATGCTGGGGTGCCAGACAGAGATAAATACTCTGTCAATTATAGTAAGGATTTGTTAGTCCAGTCAGAAGGAGAGTGAACAACCGGACACATGTATCTTAATGTATAAACATCACATATATCCCAAAACTTGGAAGAGTAAACCAAATACTGAAGAACACAAACTTTTCACCATAATTTCCAGTGTATTCAATAATAATTGTGCTCCAGTTCAATCACACCACAAAACACAATTATTTACCAATAACAGTATAAACAACATGATCATAAACAACATTATCATCAACAGCAAAATTATTCATGTCACAACCCTTCAGCACAGTTCAAATAGTATGGAAAGATTGTACAATTAGGAGTAGGTGAAAGTCACAGTCGCCAGTTCATCACTAATTCAATCCATTGCTTCCAGTGTTAAGCAAAGTCAAAGACAGTTTAGTAGCGCTTGTTTAAGGGTTTCCCGTACTCACACCTCCACCAGCTTCCCAAGTAAAGAGCAGCTCCCAATCCTCCGTCCGTCTCTTTTAAGCGCCTATAGTGCCTACGTCATCTTGCATCCGGAAATGCTTGAGCGAACATAGGCGCCATCTGTGTTGCGGCCACTTTTGCCACTATCCTTAGATTAACGAACTGCGCCATATTAGATCAAAATTACACCTTGAATGGTGTGTTGTTGAAAGTGCACTGTCACACAACTTTTTCAAGTATTTTGGACATAAACGGAAGGTGTGAAATAGGTCTGTAATTTGATATTTCAATAATTAATATTAATAATTTTATTCATTTATTCAAACATTTGTTTCTAAACATGTTGGTGTCAGTTAGGAAATCCTGAAATCGGGGTATTGTGTTTAGAGGATATTGTTAAATATCTGTCTGTATTTATTAGTGTGTAATATGTGCAGCTATGAATACATATAGTACATATTACATGGTGTTTTGTTTGTTCACAGACCACAAAACTCAAACATCATCAGAAATCAGCTGGACTCTATATTCAAGGTGTGTGTGTTGTTTTTAAAGTGTGTAATGTGTGAGTTGTGATCCCTTGTAATGGTTTGATGTGCAGCAGCATTAACGGTAATCAGTCGTATGAGTTTTAAATGTGATAATAAAAATAGACTTTTCTTCTTTTGATAAAATAAAAGCCTCTCTCACTGTGTAACATGATCATATTTAGATTTGTTACTGTGTGTTTCTAACCAGGAGCTGGAACACAAAGTCATCACTCTGATAAAGAATGAGCTGAAGAGGTTAAGGAAGCTCCTGAGTCCAGATTACCCAGCATGCACTGAGAGGGAGGTGGAGGATGAGGAGGATGAGGAGGATCTGCACAGTGTCAGAGAGGGAGCGCTGAAGATCACACTGCATGTCCTGAAGAACATGAACCACACAGATGTCGCTAACACACTGCACAACAGTAAGAGCTCTGAGTCGCGAGTTTATTCCATCAGGTTCACTTTAGTGTTTTTGGTAAAAACACTTTTAGTTTTAAATTTAGTTTTAATATCATGTTGTATCTGTTCATGGTCCAGCTTTAATAATATTTAGTACATCAGTCAGGAATTAATAGAATGTTTGAACAATTTTGCATTATAACTATTTATTACTAAACTAGATATTACTTTGTTTATTAGAACTCGGCTCTATGTATCAGCCAACGTTGAAGTCCAAGCTGAGAGAGAAGTTTCAAAGAATTAATGAAGGAATCTCACAGCATGGAAGCTCAGCACTTCTGAATGAGATCTACACAGAGCTCTACATCACAGAGGGTTGGAGTGGAGACGTCAATAATGAACATGAGGTGAGACAGATTGAGACAGCGTCCAGGAGACCAGCAACACAGGAGAAATCCATCAAATGTAATGATATATTTAAAGACAAGTCCATCAGAACTGTGCTGACTAAAGGAGTTGCTGGAATTGGAAAAACAGTCTCTGTGCAGAAGTTCATTCTGGACTGGGCTGAAGGAGAAGTAAATCAGGACGTCACCTTCATGTTTCCACTTCCCTTTAGAGAGTTGAATCTGATGAAGCAGCAAAATCTCAGTCTGATGAATCTTATTCATCACTTTTTCCCGGAAATACGAAAACTAAAATCAATAGACTGTGACTCCTACAAAGTGGTGTTGATCTTTGATGGTCTGGATGAGTGTCGACTTCCTCTAAATTTCCAGAAGAATGAGAGATTGTGTGATGTGACAGAGTCAGCCTCAGTGGATGTGCTGCTGACGAACCTCATCAAGGGGAATCTGCTTCCCTCTGCTCTCCTCTGGATAACCACAAGACCAGGAGCAGCCAATCAGATCCCTCCTGAGTGTGTAGACCAGGTAACAGAGGTACGAGGCTTCAGTGATCCTCAGAAAGTGGAGTACTTCAGGAAGAGGATCAGTGATCAGAGCCTGGCCAATAAAATCATCACTCACCTGAAGTCTTCAAGAAGCCTCTACATCATGTGCCACATCCCAGTCTTCTGCTGGATCTCAGCCACAGTTCTAGTGAGAATGTTGGGTGAAGCAGAGGGTGGAGAGATCCCCAAGACTCTGACTCAAATGTTCACACACTTCCTGATCTTTCAGATCAAACACAAGGACCAAAAGTACCATCAGAAATGTGACCCTGATCCTAAGCAGACCAGAGAGAGTATCATGGCACTGGGAAAACTTGCTTTCCACCAGCTGGAGAAAGGAAACCTGATCTTCTATGAGGAAGACCTGAGAGAGTGTGGCATTGATGTCAGAGATGTGTCAGTGTACTCAGGAGTGTGTACCCAGATCTTCAGAGAGGAGTTTGGTCTTCACCTGGGGAAAGTGTTCAGCTTCGTACATCTGAGTGTTCAGGAGTTTCTGGCTGCTTTATATGTATTTTTCTCCTTTATTTTAAGAAATACTAATGTGCTTGTGGGTCAAAGCACTGGACTTTTTAATTTCTTTAGAAATCCAAACATGTCTGATCTCCTAAGGAGTTCAGTGGACAAGGCCTTACAGAGTGAGTATGGACACCTGGACCTGTTCCTCCGCTTCCTTCTGGGTTTCTCACTGGAGACCAATCAAACTCTCTTACAAGACTTAATGCCACAGACAGGAAGCAGATCTCACAGCAAACAGGAAACAGTGGAGTACATCAAGGAGAAGATCAGGGAGAATCTATCTCCAGAGAAATCCATCAATCTGTTCCACTGTCTGAATGAACTGAATGATCATTCTCTAGTGCAGGAAGTACAAAGTTACCTGAACAGAGGAACCAGAGGAACCAGACTCTCTCCTGCTCAGTGGTCAGCTCTGGCGTTTGTGTTACTGAACTCAGAACAAGAGCTGGATGTGTTTAATTTGAGGAAATATCATCGATCAGATGAAGGTCTTCTGAGGCTGCTGCCAGTGGTCAAAGTCTCCAGAAAAGCTGAGTGAGTAATTTTAATTCTAAATGTATTACTGCATGGTTTGTTATTTTAATGTAACACTGAACTGCACTGTTTGGATTAATGTTTGTTAATAGTTCCTCTAATCATCTTTAAACAAACCTCTGGTACTTTTACAGAAGATTGTTTCACTTTTTACACTAACATGTCATATCTGAACTGAGGGCTGGGACACATGGACAAAATCTTATAACGTCATATGAGTCATTTTATAGCTTTTATATATGAATCATGAAAAATTAAGTGTTCTCTAAAATTTATGTAAAAATATCTATACAAAATATCTGCATGCATTTAAGAACTAAAGACATTTCTGAACTAAACACCAGTGAGAGACTTTTTCTTGTCTGTTTATTTTGAAAGTGACATTTAACAAAACTTTCACAGATGAGAAAAACATCAGACTGACAAAATGGGATCGATATGGATAGAAAGTATAAAAAGTAAATATTAAAACACTCTAATGTCTTTCAAGTATCTCTTTATGTTCACGTTCCTCGTCTTTTGTTGTGTGACAGTGATGTGGGGAGATTCACTCTGTCATGGCTCTTTTCCTCAATTGTTCTTTCTAATAAAAATAAAACATAAATGCGTTTTAAAAATTTAACCCAATATGAAGGAAAAACAAAAGTCTCCTTCAGTCTGCACTACTGCTAAACTTTACCAAGGACTGAGCTCGTGGTAAATAAAACATCAATCATAATTGTAACGAAGCGGAGTCGTATGGATCCATTTGCATCGTATTTATTAATATCGACAGAACAGACAGGCAGGGTCAAGCACGGCAAACACAATATCAGAGAAATGACAGAAGGTCAGGACAGGCAGCAAATAATCAGAGAGACGGGTAACAGAAACAAAGTCAAAACAATCGGAACAACAATCAGAAAAACGCTCAGAATGACTGCGGATGCAAGTCGAGACTTTGCAATGAGATCAAGTTCGTTTCCTTATTTAAGCGCGTCAGCTGATGGGGAACAGCTGGCGCCGTGTTTAGGTTGAGCGGAGTGTAGTGGGAAGTGTAGTCTGGGAGCGCTTAGTATTCTGGAGACGATTCTCTCCGTTGTGAGTGCGGAGGTGAGGCAGGTGTGCTGATCATGACAATAATTTTGGACCTCGTCACATTCGACAGATGAAGTGGGAAAATGTTCAGCTTTATCTTTATAAACAAGCTAGGCAGCTAACTCAGATGAGTGATGAATATTTTCTTGCTCTAACACTGAACTGTTTGTAGAGGATGGAGAATAAATGTGACTTTCATATGAATATTTTTATTTTGATGGGGTTCTTTTTCTTTGCTTATCGAGTGTACAAGCAGGTAAAAAGAGAGAGGATGAATAATCTGCCACAGGTGAGTTTGGTGTCATGACCGCTGTTATTAAAAACTTGGAGCTCGACAAAGACACCAAACTGTTAATGACCGATCACATTCTTGTTCTTGGATCGTGATTGTTGTTAATCTGTTGTGGTTGAATTATAGACACAGTTTTTGTCTGGTTCACTGCATCAGAAGATGGTGGATGTGGTAAAAACAGACAGTGAACACAAAGACAGTTGCATGTGGCGGTGGATTATGGCTGTGTTTGTGTGTTTGAAATCAGTGTTCTGATATTTCATCATTTCTCTTCCAGTCTGTGTGAGTGTAATCTGACAGAGAAAAGCTGTAGAGTTCTGTCCTCAGTTCTCAGCTCAAACTCCTCCAGTCTGAGAGAACTGGACCTGAGTTACAATGAACTGCAGGATTCAGGAGTGAAGCTGCTCTCTGATGGTCTGAAGAATCCACACTGTACACTGGAGATACTGAGGTACACACACACACACACACACACACACACACACACACACACACACACACACACACACACACACACACACACACACACACACTGTGTTTAAGCTGCTTTGTAAATGTATTTAGTGAAGGTGACTGATGGATAAACACTGAGAGTGAGATCCACATCCTGGGAGCAGCGACACTAAAAGCAGTTTGACTGAAGCTTCTTCTTATTAAAATTCACCTTAAGGAAGTCAGCATTTGTTGATGATAAATAAATATTTGAGATTGTATTAAAATGATTGTGGATGTCACAGGTAACCAGTACAGTACCTGTACAATGGGAGTTACATTCCACACACATTTAATAACATATTAATACTGTAGTCATACTAAAGTGTTGTACAGCATTTAAATAAAGATGTTGTGACAAACAGAAGTAATTAATAAACCAGCTTTTATCCTCCAGAACCATCACACTGGTCTAAATAGCTCTAACATTGAGCTCTAAATCTTCTGTCAGCTCAGGTGTTTCCCAAAAAAGAGAATTCCCTGTGTAAATACTCCTACACACACACACACACACACACACACACACACACACACACACACACACACACACACACACACACACACACACACACTACTACTCCTATTTACATCAAAGTCAATAAATTAATTTCTCTGGTGTTATCTATCCTCATGGAGCTGCTACCATTTTATAGACCTGTTTCTGTTGTTCAATGGGAGCAAAAATATTCCTGAAAATGTTTGTAACACAAAGTAAAAGTGTGTAAAATGTATACAGATCTACACACTGAACACACTGTAATGAAGCAGTAAAGGACAGTGTGTAAATGTGTAAATGTTCTCCAGCAGAACTTTCCCCAGAGCTGCTGAACACACTGTATGAAAATCTCTCTGCTAGATATAGAGACGTGTTTGTTCAGTGTGACCTCTCTGTTATTATCTTCTTACAGAAAGTTAAATACATCGTCTCATATGAGCTGAGACACATGGATCTGTCCAAGAGCAGCCCAAGTTTATACACTGACTGTTCATTTTATATTTTTATCCTGATATTAGAACCTTGTGTTCAGGTAGACACTTTATTTCTCACTGATGGAAACACCTCAATTCACTATCAGACAAATAAATCAAACACTTCATCATTTCTCTTCCAGTCTGTGTTGCAGTGTAATCTGACAGAGAAAAGCTGTAGAGTTCTGTCCTCAGTTCTCAGCTCAAACTCCTCCAGTCTGAGAGAACTGGACCTGAGTGTCAATAAACTGCAGGATTCAGGAGTGAAGCTGCTCTCTGATGGTCTGAAGAATCCACACTGTACACTGGAGATACTGAGGTACACACACACACACACACACACACACACACACACACACACACACACACACACACACACACACACACACACACACAGAGTGTTTAAGCTGCTTTGTAAATGTATTTAGTGAAGGTAACTGATGGATAAACACTGAGAGTGAGATCCACATCCTGGGAGCAGTGACACTAAAAGCAGTTTGACTGAAGCTTCTTCTTATTAAAATTCACCTTAAGGAAGTCAGCATTTGTTGATGATAAATAAATATTTGAGATTATATTAAAATGTTTGTGGTTGTCACAGGTAACCAGTACAGTTCCTGTACAATAGAAGTGATTTGGTTACTAACTGTAATGGATAATGTTTTTTTGTGAAATACATAAAAGTGAGTGTTACATTAATCTAATCTTAAATGAATGATTAAATGTAGAAAATGTTTTTCTGTTTCTTCTTTACATTAAAATGGACAATTTTTTTCAGTGTTCCTCAAATGATAAAATGTGACTTTAGAGATATTATTGATGTGAGGAACAAAGCTGAGGTCAGAGTCGACTATTACTCCCAGATTTTTAACCTGTATCCGAGCTCATTGTGTTCAGGTAGACACTTTATTTCTCACTGATGGAAACACCTCATTTCACTATAAATCAAACACTTCATCATTTCTCTTCCAGTCTGTGTTGGTGTAATCTGACAGAGGAAAGCTGTAGAGTTCTGTCCTCAGTCCTCAGCTCAAACTCCTCCAGTCTGAGCGAACTGGACCTGAGTAACAATGAACTGCTGGATTCAGGAGTGAAGCTGCTCTCTGATGGACTGAAGAATCCACACTGTACACTGGAGATACTGAGGTACACACACACAGAGTTTTAATAAACACTACACGTATGGTACCGTATGGTAACTGTAATTGTAGTGATCTGTTATATTGTCATTGTTGTGTGTGTGAGATGGAGAGTAAATGTACTGTAATTAAAGATTTTGTGTAGTTCATGTTTTCAATACAAAAACTGAGTGTGTTAAGTGTGAGAAGGTTTTCTTTCTTGCAGGATGTGTTACTGCAGTATTACAGGTAAAGGTTGTGCTGCTCTGGCTTCAGCTCTAAGGTCAAACTCCTCATCACACCTGAGAGAACTGGATCTGTACAATAATTACCCAGGAGAATCAGGAGTGAAGCTGCTCTCTGATCTACTGAAGGATCCACACTGTAAACTGGAGACACTACAGTGAGTTACTGACTTACTGTCTCTTTACTATATGATATTGAGTAATATTCACTGTGTGCTGTAAAATGTCACATCTAATGTGTGGATTTAAGCTTCTGTTGTTCATAAGCAACGCGTTTAAATTTGTCTGTAATTGTGTCCTGTTGTGTTTTTCAGCATTAAGAAGAATAAACTCACCAGGTCTGGTGTATGACAGGAGTCTCTCCTCAGACCTTTTTTCCAGGATAAATCAGTTATGGTGGTGAAGCGTTAGAACACGTCCCACATTTCCAGCAGTTTGGGAGCTGAATCATTCATATTCAGATGTAGAAGATCCATAACAATAACTGTGACTGATCACATCCTTTTATCCTCTCAGCTATAACTTCACACTTTAACATATTTTACAATCCAAAGTCAAATCCTTCAGCATCTACACACAACACAGAGATATCATCACATCATCACACTGATTACACAAATACACTTCCATGTGTTACAGATGTTTATAGATTATTTTTACCTCTTTAATTGTATCTCAGATTTGTTTCTCCACAGATGATTGACTCACAGTTGTTATCTTGATTTATTTATTTTCATTTAAAAGTGTCTTCTTTTCGATCCCTTTTCACCAAACACTTTTAAAATCTTTATTAAAAATTCTTTAAACATAAAGGAATCTTTTTTGTGTAGTTGATCTACTTTTCTATATTTCAATTTCTTAATTTCTTCATGACATTTTTTATCTTGGTTGCATCTTGTTTTTATATGCATGTTTTATATCTTATTTTTTCCCCTCTTTCCACCATATATTTTGCTTTATTTCTTCATTTTGCCCCATCGAGTTCATTCTCCTCCCTTTTTTATATTTCAATCAGGACCACTCTTTGAACCGCCACCTTATTGTGGTGGAGGGGTTTGTGTGCCTGAATGATCCTAGGAGCTATGTTGTCTGCAGAGGTGGGAAGTAACGGAGTAAAAATACTTCGTTACAGTACTTAAGTAAATTTTTCTGGTATCAGTACTTTACTCCAC
Organism: Tachysurus fulvidraco; assembly: GCF_022655615.1. Classification (NCBI taxonomy): domain Eukaryota; kingdom Metazoa; phylum Chordata; class Actinopteri; order Siluriformes; family Bagridae; genus Tachysurus; species Tachysurus fulvidraco. The sequence goes on from NC_062525.1 coordinate 3,569,526, forward strand.
TATGAAGTAATTATACTGACATACTTGCCCCTTAGCGACACATGTTTTCGGATTGCGTAGGAAACCTTCTGCACCCCCACTAAGGAGTGTATCTTAATTTGCACGGAGTCGTGTTGGAAACACAAGATCAACTATTAAAAGTTGGTCTTTCCTTGAACGCAGGTGTCCTTCCAAGTCCCCTAGGTCTTCTAACAAAGGCTCCTCTCCAAGGTCTTCTACTTAAACTATTGTTTGAATCTTTAAATGAAGCAGGCAGACTTAGACCTTTTTGTCTTTTCAGGATCCTCACAATGGGAGGCCTTGTTTTTATTAAAAGTAGTGTAATACAAATAGGTGTGTGTAATATATGTAAAATAAATACTCCTTCAAAAAACTTCCTTCAAATAATCAAACAATACTAGAATAAGTAAAAGGTATTAAGATGCAAAGATTATAACAAACCAAGAAACACTCTCCAAGTGTAACCTTACGTTTGTTCTATGATGCAACTAAAGTATAACATGCACTAGGCTGCTTACAATAGAATGCACACTCAATGTGATTCAAGGCAGGCTTTTATACTTTTTTACTGTGGCCAGATTTGGCTGTCAGGTTTGGTTGGCTTTGTGCCTTTTAGACGGCTACCATCTTATTTCATAAATACCTCTCGGTTTCCCAAACATATCTCACCAGCCGACTCTGTGTGCGCTGCTAATGTCTTTTCTTTTCTAACGTCACGGTTAACACTTCTATATATGGTCATACTTCCTGCTACTTCTCAGGCTGTGATTATATAGAACTGAAGTTGACAGGAACTTGACAGCAGGCTTTAATTCATTTTAAAGCTCACGTCATGTTCTTGTGCTGTGTGTGTGTGTGTGTGTGTGTGTGTGTGTGTGTGTGTGTGTGTGTGTGTGTGTGTGTGTGCGCGTGTGCGTGTGCGTGTGCGTGTGTGTGTGTCTCTGCTCTTCCCCATCGTCCCCGCATTATAAACTGTAATGAAAGTGAATGTTAGCAGCTCCATTTTGTGTGGAGTGAAAACTAAAAGATTTCAGGAGTAAAAACACAGTGAGTATCTAAAGCTCTAATATATAAACACACTGAAGTGACACTAGATGCAGAAGAGTTTTGTGGGTTTGTACTGAAGTTTTAATGTACACAGGTTGTTTTATAACATGATAGCGTGACTATTTCCTGTAAGTGAACTCTGTGCTGTTTCAGGGTTTAATTTAACACACCCACGTTGGTGTAGCTGGAACAGATATACTGTAGTACATTTCGTGCTGAAAATTTTTGTTACCTTTTTAAGGTTTTTGTTTGTTACAAATGTTGTGTAATAATTGAATGTTTTCTTGGTTATTATATATATATATATATATATATATATATATATATATATATATATATATATATTATATATTTGTTTAACAATCGGCAATAGTGACACCTACTGGAGAAAAAATAAGTACCATTGTATGTGTTGGTCACGTGATTTGATAAGCAGCATGGCGCATTGAAAAGCACGAGGTTATTACATGAACTGAGTGTAAGATTGTAATAAGAGTAAGATTGATTACTATAAGACTAATTAATCAGAAGTACTCTAATGTCTCCTGAAACCTGATTGGAAAGCACACGGTATGTTTGGTTATGTTGGTTTTGTGTATTACTATGTTTAATAGGCCATGTGTTTGATCGAACAATGTCATGGAATTCACTTCATTACAAATCTGATTGCAATTTTACTGTATTAGCTTGAAAATTTAATTTCTTCGTTGCTGTTGTTGTTGCATTAACATTTATTCTAATTGAAATTGTATGAAAATTTTTGAAACTTTTTTTTGCATTTAATACTTGTTTGGATAAAGGTGTAACTTGTTTAATAATTGACATTTGTACAATTCCAATGTGTTAGTACAGCTGGCTATTAAGCTGAATAATTTTGTGGTTTAAACTAAGTTACCAACATGGATCTAAATAGATCAGAAAGTGTCTTAGACCAAGTCATTCAAGCTCTTGAAGATGAAAAAGCACAATTAGAGGGGAATTTGGAAACTGAAATTGATGTCTCAGAAAGACAAAATTATGAAGAACGCATTTCAGAAATTAATGCAGATCTGCAGGTTAATAAAACAAAACTCCAAGGGTTATCATCAAAAGTTGAGCGAGAGGTTAGGCGATCAGGAAGAGAAAGTCGTCCAACAGAAAAAATGCTTGAGTTAAGACGTGATGAGTTAGCAAAAAGAGAACGGAAGTTTATGTTCACATACTTAAACTTTAAGGCTGAAGCTCAGTTTATCAGAGCTAAACTGAAAGAACAATGCTCTAAAACCGAGTTAGAGGATATGATGGTGACTGCAGAAAAACGTGAAACAGAGTTAAAACAAACCATCTCAAGATATAAGAAGGAGAATGGATAGCTGCACTTCAGTAACTAGCGAAGTAACTGCACTGCTGAAAAGACGTTGCGCAGAAGTTGGAACTACGGAGTTTCATGTGCAGTCTGTAAAGGAAACACTCCTCCAGTTACTGCAAAGAGATGATGCCAAGTCAATTTATGGATGAACTGTGTCGAGAGCTGAAAAGGAAAGTCAGCAGGAAAGTCATATGTCAGTAAAAAGAGCAGAAGCAGCGGCACGCTTAGCTGCAAAATGTGCTGAACTAAAGAGAGAAAAAGAAATCTCAGCTCAAAGAAAAGAGGTGCTAGCCCAACAAGAGAGCTTAAAATGCTGGAGGAACAAAGGGATCTTGAAGTCATAGAAGCTGAATATATTGTGTATGCAGAAGAGGAATCAAGATTGAATGCTGAAATAGGAGATACAAAAGAAAGATGTGCTTTGCCTTCATGTCAGCATCCGCTGCAACACAATAACCATTCATGCACCAACGTTTCAACCTATCAACCTTTAGCTTAACCGTGCTCTAAAAATAAGCTAGAGGCTAAAGTAGATGAGGTTGTATTAGTGAAAGCACTTACAGAATCCCTGGCAATGACCAAACTTCCAGCTCCAGAGCCATTTACCTTTACAGGTGACCCACTCAAGTTCACTGAATGGCGCACTTGTTTTAAAGCTTTGATTGAGACAAACTGTACAACTTCAGCACATAGGCTGTTCTATCTGAAGAAGTACATAAGTGGAGATGCGCTCAGTGTACTAGAGGGAACCTTTTATAGGAGTGACGAAAGACGCATACATGCCAGCTTGGGATGCCCTGAATAAATGCTATGGACACCCTTTTGTAGTTCAAAGAGCATTTAGGACTGTTGAATAACTGGCCAAAAATTGGACCTAAAGAATCACTGAAGTTAAGGGAGTTTAGTGATTTCCTTATTTCCTGTAAAAATGCAATGCCTCATGTACATGGTTTGGGAGTTTTGGACGATTGTGAAGAGAATCAGAAATTGCTGCAGAAACTTCCTGACTGGATAACAACTCGCTGGAATCGGTATGTCAGTAAAGCACTCGATGAAGAAAAGCCATACCCAAGGTTCGCTGGCACGCATTGCATGTAATCCTGTTTCCTCTCTACATGCAGATGAAAGGTTAGGGAAATAGCAAAAATGTTTCAAAGCCAGTGCTCTGATGCAAAATGTTAAACCCACTGCAAAGAACGTGAGTGCATTGGAAAGAGAAACCGGTACCAAACTCAACCCTTCTGTCACTCGAGATAAGAGACAATTAGAATGTGTCTGCTGTCAACAAAATCACTTTATATACAAATGTGAAAGGTTTGCAGCAATGCCTCTTGAGGAGAAGAAAAGGTTTGTCATCAACAACAAGATGTGCTTTGGTTGCCTCAGAGTCGGCCATATCTCCAAAAACTGTAGAAAGGGAGCAACTTGCAACATCTGCAGGCAAAGTCATCCCTCTCCACTTCATGAAGAACATTTTCAAGGAGAAAAACCAGAAGCTTCATCTGATGAAAGGGCTTCCATTAGCTTATGTAGTGTGGGAATGGACAACTATAATCGCACTTCAATGATTGTTCCAGTATGGCTCTCTTGTGCAACAAAGGACAGCCCAGAAATTCTAGCCTATGCATTGCTGGACACACAGAGCAGTAATACATTCATCAATCAGGACATCTGCGACAAACTGAAAGTAAACACAGAACCTGGGAAATTAAAGCTGTCCACAATGACTGATAGAGCTACGATAGAGAATTGTCAGAGAGCAGATGGACTAAGAGTGAGAGGTTATAGTTTGCAAGAGTACATTGAGTTGCCACCAGTTTACACTCGAGATTACATTCCCTTGGAACGAGATAGCATTAGTACTTGCAAAAAGGCTCAGAAATGGATCCACCTGCTCAGTGTTGCAGACAAGCTGCCAGATTTATTGGATTGTCCTGTAGGGCTTCTAATTGGCTATGATTGTCCAAGAGCTCTAAAGCCAACCCAAGTGATATCAGGGAAAGATAACGAACCATACGCAGTCAAAACGGACTTAGTCTGGAGTATAGTGGGATCCATATCTCCCAATAGTTGCTCTAGAAATGTAACAGGGTTCTGTCATCGCATATTGGTGAAGGAACTCCCAGCTATTACACCTGCCTCTATAATTAAGACGTTAGAAGCAGACTTTCGGGATACAGATTCAAAAGAAAGGATAATATCTCAGGAGGACATTCAATTTCTTCAAAATTCGGATGAAAGGGTTCAACACAACAGAGAAGGACATGTGGAAATGCCCTTACCTTTCAGAAAGCGTCCACAGTTGCCGAACAATAAGCAGCTTGCTGAAACATTCGCAAAAACTTCTATGTGGATGATGGTCTTGTCAGTGTTGATTCCAATGAGAAGGCCAACAAGTTGATTAGCAAGGCAAAAGAAGTTTTGGCTAAAGGAAACCTGCATTTGCACCAGTTTATGTCCAATAGCAGAGACATTTTGAGTGCAATACCAGAGAGCGAACATGCCAGTGTAGTGAGGGATATTGATCTGAACTACAATGAGCTTCCAATGCAGAGTGTACTGGGAGTGAAGTGGAACATAGAGACTGATACATTCTCATTTAAAGTTGACCTTACTGAAAGGGCTGCCACTCGAAGGGGGATTCTATCAGTGGTTGCAAGTGTGTACGACCCATTAAGTTTTCTTGCTCCCTACATCTTTATTGGAAGATGTAGGGAGTAGCCCCTACAAAGGTTTTCAGCATACCATGCCTTGAGCTGACTGCAGCCACAGTTTCAGCGGCAGTGTCATCTTCTTAGAGAAGAGCTAGACCTGGAGATAACTGAGGAATTTTTCTGGACTGATTCCCAGATAGTATTAGGATATATCAAGAACGAAGCCAGGCGCTTTCATGTTTTTGTAGCTAATCGTGTCCAGAAAATAAGAGACTCTACAGATCCAAAGCAGTGGTTCTATGTGGAATCAAGTCAAAATCCAGCTGATTGCACATCTAGGGGTTCCAAGGTGGCAGACCTAATTGACTCAAGTTGGTTGAAAGGCCCTAGGTTTCTATAGGAAAAAGAAATTGTTACTCATAAAAATTCCCCAAAGCTTCTTGTAGGTGACCCTGAGGTAAAGGTCCTGAAAACAGATGCCTCTATAAGAGACAACTTTCTTGAAAGACTTGCAAGATTCTCAGATTGGAATACAGAACTCAATGCAATAGCTAGGATCAAAAGACTTGTGAAAAGAGACAGATCAGGGTTCATTAGTGTAGAGGAGAGAGAGAAAGCAGCTCTTGTGCTCCTCAAGGCAGCACAAAAAGAAGCCTTTGAAGAAGAACTGAAATGTCTCAGTGAAAACCCTGCTAAGCTTCCAAAGAATAACAGGTTATACCAACTTGATCCTGTACTCCAGAACGAACTTCTCAGGGTTGGAGGACGGTTAAGAAAGTCTAACGCAGCATTGGAGTTAAAACATCCAATAATTCTTCCAAAGGAAGGCATCCTCACACAGCTAACACTTGACCATTGCCATAAGAAAATTCAACATCAAGGTCGAGGTCAAACCTTAAATGAGCTCAGATCCAGTGGATATTGGATAATGGGTGCAAGCAATGTAGTGGCCAAGTACATCAAAAATTGTGTTACATGCAGAAAGCTGCGCAGACCAGTTGAGGAACAGCGTATGGCTGACCTTCCAGCTGACCGAGTAGAACCATCACCCCCATTCTCATATTCTGGTATCGACTGTTTTGGCCCCTTCTACACGAAACAAGGTCGGAAGGAATTTAAAAGGTATGGTCTGTTGTTTACGTGCTTGAACTCCAGGTCTGTACATTTAGAAATGTTAGAAGATCTCACAACTGATGCATTTCTGAATGCTTTAAGATGTTTCATAGCAATCAGAGGAGCCGTGCGACAGATCAGATCCGACCAAGGTACAAATTTCATGGGGGCAAAGAATGAACTGGAGAAAGGTTTGAAGGATCTAGACCAAGAGAGGATCTCTATTTATCTGGCAAACAGTGTGATTTCCTTATGAATGTTCCTGAAGCAAGCCACATGGGAGGTGTGTGGGAATGCCAGATAAGAACAGTAAGGAGTGTGATGCATGCTGTTCTGGCACAAGCTAAAGGAAGACTAGATGACACCTCATTAAGGACATTTTTCTATGAGGCAATGTTAATCGTGAATAATCGTCCACTTACCACTGACACAATAAATGACCCAAAGAGTCTTGAGCCTTTGACTCCTAATGATCTGCTTATGATGAAGACTTCAGTGCCTCTGCCTGCTCCTGGCAAATTTATTTGTGAAGATCTATATGCTAGGAAAAGGTGGAGAAGTGTACAGTACTTGTCTGAACAGTTTTGGAGCAGATGGCGCAAAGAATACCTGGCCAACTTAAGCCTCAGACAACAGTGGCACAAACCTAGAAGAAATGTTCAAATTGGAGATGTAGTAATTGTCAAAGAGGAAAACGTCCACAGAAATGAATGGAGGCTAGCTAGAGTCGTTGAGACAAATGAAGATGATGATGGGTTTGTGAGAAAGGTTAAACTCCAAATGGGACAAAGAAAGTTAGGTAAAAGGGGTGAGAGATTGACACAAATAACCCTTTTGGAACGTCCAATTCAAAAAATAGTGGTGATAGTTGAGAACAATTCCTGAAATATGAGTATAAACAAAGTTGTCTCAACATCCAGAATGATGGTGTTCAGATAAAATGAAAATAACTCTTATTTTGAAAGTGTTGAAAGAAGAATGAAAGTTTAACAGTTTATAGGAAAATTACAGGCTTTATTGGTTTCAGTTAAAAGGTACACTACTTCCATAAATCCTTGTAATTTTGGTGGCAGTGTAGCTGGAACAAATATACTGTAGTACATTTCGTGCTGAATATTTTTGTTACCTTTTTAAGGTTTTTGTTTGTTACAAATGTTGTGTAATAATTGAATGTTTTCTTGGTTATTGTATATATATATATATATATATATATATATATATATATATATATATATATATTTTGTTTGTTTGTTTAACAAGAACAAAAAGATTAAGATTGATTACTGTAAGACTGGTTAATCAGAAGAACTCTAATGTCTCCTGAATCCTGATTGGAAAGCACACGGTATGTTTGGTTATGTTTGTTTTGTGTATTACTATGTTTAATAGGCCATGTGATTGATCGAGCAATGTCATGGAATTCACTTCATTACAAATCTGATTGCAATTTTATTTTATTCTTTTAGTTTTTCACGGTGCTCAATTGAAGTTGTGGTGAAACAAAAAGTAAATATTGAAGTTCTGAAGGCATCAGTTGAAGCGTGGTTTTTCTAGTCACGGAGAAAAAATTCAGGAGACGTTATAGTTGGAGTGAAGTAAACGTGTGTCCTTCTGTAATCTGGAGAAGCAGACATGACCTCCAACATGAGTGTGTCTGGAAAACAGGATTTACAGTAAAGAAAGACGAGAGGTGACTTAGTTTTACATTCACCAGCAATAAATACACACCGTCTCATGGGAACAGATCTGTATCTCTAAACTCTCACTAGTTAACAGAGGAACAAAACTTTGCTTTAAGGTGTTTAATAGCAGAGATTATATCACTGATCTGATCTAAGAACAGTTTAGACAACTCATTCACTGAGAGAAGAGTAAAAAGGACTGTGTAATGTGGAGCATAAGAGCAGCATAGCTTTGAGTCAGTGAACTCTACAGGCTTTAAGACCCAGCTGAGTCAGTTAGCTGATATCAGTGTAATTCCTGACTTATGAGGCCTGTCTCCTGTTTAAGTGTACAGACTGGATCTGAATTAAAAATATGGAATTATTGGTGTTTAATGATGAACACATTGTTTAACAGAGCTGAGACAGCAGAGTATTAATTATTGCTGACATTTCTGTTGTAATTCTAGAATGATGGAGGGAAAGAGATCAGACTCACCAGAACCCAGCTGTGTGTCCATGAAGAGTGACGCATCAATGGGACATCCAATTGCCTTCAGAGACAGAGACAGTCCTACTGATGTGAGGTCAGTAAATTGAGGTGTTTTACAGCAGTGTTCCACCTGATTAAACTCACTTGTCTCATTATGAAGCCCTTCATGAGCTTTATCAGGAGTTGAAGCAGTAAAACACTAAACTGTGCAGTGCTGCAGCTCTCGGACTGGCAGTGAGGAAAAGTGCTTTAAGAGTGCAGACTGAACTGAAGTCCCTGAGCTGGAGGGTCTGTGGTGCTACAGAAGAACATTTACACCTGGGACATTAATGACAATATAAATATTCAATTCAATTCAAGTTTATTTGTATAGCACTTTTTACAATGGGCTTTGTCTCAAAGCAGCTTTACAGAACAAACACAGAACAGAAAGTAAACATAAAGAGAAATACAGAGAATTAATATAGTAAAAATTCAAGATATACAGTATATAGTTCAGTGTGTATGTATGAATGTATATGTATTTATCCCCAATGAGCAAGTCTGAGGTGACACAGGCAGCAGTGGCAAGGAAAAACTCTCTTAAATTAGTAAGGAAGAAACTTTGAGAGGAACCGGACTCAAAGGGGAACCCATCCTCATATGGGTGACACTAGAGGGTGTGATTACAAATATACAAACAAACAAATGTTGAATTGGTGTAAAGGTCACATGGAGTTCAGATCTCCTCTTGGTATCATAGAGTCCAACTGGAGCTGGTAGATCTGTAGATGTCTCAGGATTCTCAGAGTCAGCCTCTTCTCAGTGGAGGTCCAAAATCTTCATCGCACGGAAGATGATCGGAGCTGGTACAATGTCTGGATGCCTCGGGATGGGTGTGAAAGAGAAAAGCAGTGTAGAGGGATTAACATATCTGCTGTTCATGCAAATGTGCAAGTCTGATGTAATGGTGCATAATTTTATGGGATATATTATGTGTGTGTGTGTATGCCTGACTAAAGAGATGAGTTTTTAATCTGTTTTTGAACTGGGAAAGTGTGCCTGAGCCCCGAACACTATCAGGAAGACTGTTATAAAGTTTGGGAGCTAAATATGGAAACGCTCTACCACCTTTATTAGACTTAGATATTCTGGGAACTACCAGAAGTCCTGAGTTTTGTGATCTCAGAGAGCGTGAAGGATTGTAACGTGTTAGAAGACTAGTTAGATACATGGGAGCTAAACCATTAAGAGCCTTGTACGTAAGTAGCAGCAGTTTGTAATCAATTCTAAACTTAACAGGTAGCCAGTGTAGAGATGATAAAATTGGGGTAATACGATCATACTTTCTTGTCCTAGTGAGAACTCTGGCAGCTGCATTTTGGACTAACTGTAGCCTATTTATTAAAGATGCAGGACAACCACCTAGTAACGCATTACAATAGTCCAGTCTAGAGGTCATGAATGCATGAACTAGCTTCTCAGCATCAGAGACAGACAGGATGTTTCTCAGCTTGGCAATGTTTCTAAGGTGGAAGAAGGCTGTTTTTGTGGTATGGGTGATATGATTTTCAAAAGACAAGTTACTGTCTAATATAACAGCCAGGTCTTTAACTGTTGAGCTACTAGTAACAGTACATCCCTCTAAATGGAAGTTAAATTGTGAGAGTTTCTGTGTACTGGTTTTTGGACCAATAAGTAGTATTTCTGTCCTATCAGAGTTTAACAACAGAAAGTTGCAGCTCATCCAGTCTTTTATCTCTCTAAGGCATTGAGTTAATTTGGACACTGTGGCTATTTCATCTTGTTTTGATGAGATATATAACTGTGTATCGTCAGCATAACAATGGAAACTAATCCCATGTCTTCTAATAATGTTCCCTAATTGAAGCATTTATATCGAGAAAAGCAGAGGACCTAGAACTGATCCCAAGTCAAGTCAAGTCAAGAAGCTTTTATTGTCATTTCAACCATATATAGCTGTTGCAGTACACAGTGAAATGAGACAACGTTTCTCCAGGATCAAGGTGCTACATAAAACAAAGACAGGGCTAAGGACATCTTAGCCACATAAAGTGCAACTGTGCAACCTGGTGCAAACAGTGCAGGACAAGACAAACAAGACAGTGCAGGACAAAAAACAGTGCAGACATAAAATTTCAAGACAATACAATACATCCTCGAGGGACTCCATGATTAACTGGTAGTAAACTGGAGGATTCACCATTTAATTCAACAAAATGGTATCGGTCAGACAGGTAGGATCTAAACCAAGTTAAAGCCTGTCCATGAATACCTGTGTAATATTGTAAGCGATCAAGAAGAAGGTTGTGATCTATAGTGTCGAATGCAGCACTGTCTTGTAGAACTAATAGTGTCATACAGTCTTGGTCTGAAGCTAAGAACAAGTTGTTTGTGACTTTCACAAGTGCAGTTTCTGTGCTATGATGGGGCCTGACACCTGACTGAAACGCTTTGAGGATATTGTTCTCCTGTAAGAAGGAGCTCAGTTGAACAGACACAACTGTAACACTTTCCCTCGTAACGTTTATGCTGGGGTGCCAGACAGAGATAAATACTCTGTCAATTATAGTAAGGATTTGTTAGTCCAGTCAGAAGGAGAGTGAACAACAGGACACATGTATCTTAATGTATAAACATCACATATATCCCAAAACTTGGAAGAGTAAACCAAATACTGAAGAACACAAACTTTTCACCATAATTTCCAGTGTATTCAATAATAATTGTGCTCCAGTTCAATCACACCACAAAACACAATTATTTACCAATAACAGTATAAACAACATGATCATAAACAACATTATCATCAACAGCAAAATTATTCATGTCACAACCCTTCAGCACAGTTCAAATAGTTCAAATAGTATGGAAAGATTGTACAATTAGGAGTAGGTGAAAGTCACAGTCGCCAGTTCATCACTTATTCAATCCATTGCTTCCAGTGTTAAGCAAAGTCAAAGACAGTTTAGTAGCGCTTGTTTAAGGGTTTCCCGTACTCACACCTCCACCAGCTTCCCAAGTAAAGAGCAGCTCCCAATCCTCCGTCCGTCTCTTTTAAGCGCCTATAGTGCCTACGTCATCTTGCATCCGGAAATGCTTGAGCGAACATAGGCGCCATCTGTGTTGCGGCCACTTTTGCCACTATCCTTAGATTAACGAACTGCGCCATATTAGATCAAAATTACACCTTGAATGGTGTGTTGTTGAAAGTGCACTGTCACACAACTTTTTCAAGTATTTTGGACATAAACGGAAGGTGTGAAATAGGTCTGTAATTTGATATTTCAATAATTAATATTAATAATTTTATTCATTTATTCAAACATTTGTTTCTAAACATGTTGGTGTCAGTTAGGAAATCCTGAAATCGGGGTATTGTGTTTAGAGGATATTGTTAAATATCTGTCTGTATTTATTAGTGTGTGATATGTGCAGCTATGAATACATATAGTACATATTACATGGTGTTTTGTTTGTTCACAGACCACAAAACTCAAACATCATCAGAAATCAGCTGGACTCTATATTCAAGGTGTGTGTGTTGTTTTTAAAGTGTGTAATGTGTGAGTTGTGATCGCTTGTAATGGTTTGATGTGCAGCAGCATTAACGGTAATCAGTCGTATGAGTTTTAAATGTGATAATAAAAATAGACTTTTCTTCTTTTGATAAAATAAAAGCCTCTCTCACTGTGTAACATGATCATATTTAGATTTGTTACTGTGTGTTTCTAACCAGGAGCTGGAACACAAAGTCATCACTCTGATAAAGAATGAGCTGAAGAGGTTAAGGAAGCTCCTGAGTCCAGATTACCCAGCATGCACTGGAAGGGAGGTGGAGGATGAGGAGGATCTGCACAGTGTCATAGAGGGAGCGCTGAAGATCACACTGCATGTCCTGAAGAACATGAACCACACAGATGTCGCTAACACACTGCACAACAGTAAGAGCTCTGAGTCGCGAGTTTATTCCATCAGGTTCACTTTAGTGTTTTTGGTAAAAACACTTTTAGTTTTAAATTTAGTTTTAATATCATGTTGTATCTGTTCATGGTCCAGCTTTAATAATATTTAGTACATCAGTCAGGAATTAATAGAATGTTTGAACAATTTTGCATTATAACTATTTATTACTAAACTAGATATTACTTTGTTTATTAGAACTCGGCTCTATGTATCAGCCAACGTTGAAGTCCAAGCTGAGAGAGAAGTTTCAAAGAATTAATGAAGGAATCTCACAGCATGGAAGCTCAGCACTTCTGAATGAGATCTACACAGAGCTCTACATCACAGAGGGTTGGAGTGGAGACGTCAATAATGAACATGAGGTGAGACAGATTGAGACAGCGTCCAGGAGACCAGCAACACAGGAGAAATCCATCAAATGTAATGATATATTTAAAGACAAGTCCATCAGAACTGTGCTGACTAAAGGAGTTGCTGGAATTGGAAAAACAGTCTCTGTGCAGAAGTTCATTCTGGACTGGGCTGAAGGAGAAATAAATCAGGACGTCACCTTCATGTTTCCACTTCCCTTTAGAGAGTTGAATCTGATGAAGCAGCAAAATCTCAGTCTGATGAATCTTATTCATCACTTTTTCCCGGAAATACGAAAACTAAAATCAATAGACTGTGACTCCTACAAAGTGGTGTTGATCTTTGATGGTCTGGATGAGTGTCGACTTCCTCTAAATTTCCAGAAGAATGAGAGATTGTGTGATGTGACAGAGTCAGCCTCAGTGGATGTGCTGCTGACGAACCTCATCAAGGGGAATCTGCTTCCCTCTGCTTTCCTCTGGATAACCACAAGACCAGGAGCAGCCAATCAGATCCCTCTCGAGTGTGTAGACCAGGTAACAGAGGTACGAGGCTTCAGTGATCCTCAGAAAGTGGAGTACTTCAGGAAGAGGATCAGTGACAAGAGCCTGGCCAATAAAATCATCATTCACCTGAAGTCTTCAAGAAGCCTCTACATCATGTGCCACATCCCAGTCTTCTGCTGGATCTCAGCCACTGTTTTAGAGAGAATGTTGGGTGAAGCAGAGGGTGGAGAGATCCCCAAGACTCTGACTCAAATGTTCACACACTTCCTGATCTTTCAGATCAAACACAAGGACCAAAAGTACCATCAGAAATGTGACCCTGATCCTCAGCAGACCAGAGAGAGTATCCTGGCACTGGGAAAACTGGCTTTCCGCCAGCTGCAGAAAGGAAACCTGATCTTCTATGAGGAAGACCTGAGAGAGTGTGGCATTGATGTCAGAGAAGTGTCAGTGTACTCAGGAGTGTGTACCCAGATCTTCAGAGAAGAGTTTGGTCTTCACCTGGGGAAGGTGTTCAGCTTCGTACATCTGAGTGTTCAGGAGTTTCTGGCTGCTTTATATGTATTTTTCTGCTTTATTTTAAGAAATATAAATGTGCTTGTGGGTCAAAGCACTGGACTTTTTAATTTCTTCAGAAATCCAAACATGTCTGATCTCCTCAGGAGTTCAGTGGACAAGGCCTTACAGAGTGAGTATGGACACTTGGACCTGTTCCTCCGCTTCCTTCTGGGTCTCTCACTGGAGACCAATCAAACTCTCTTACGAGACTTAATGCCACAGACAGGAAGCAGATCTCACAGCAAACACGAAACAGTGGAGTACATCAAGGAGAAAATCAGGGAGAATCTATCTCCAGAGAAATCAATGAATCTGTTCCACTGTCTGAATGAACTGAATGATCATTCTCTAGTGCAGGAAGTACAAAGTTACCTGAACAGAGGAACCAGAGGAACCAGACTCTCTCCTGCTCAGTGGTCAGCTCTGGCGTTTGTGTTACTGACCTCAGTACAGGAGCTGGATGTGTTTAATTTGAGGAAATATCATCGATCAGATGAAGGTCTTCTGAGGCTGCTGCCAGTGGTCAAAGTCTCCAGAAAAGCTGAGTGAGTATTTTTAATTATAAATGTATTACTGCATGGTTTGTTATTTTAATGTAACACTGAACTGCACTGTTTGGATTAATGTTTGTTAATAGTTCCTCTAATCATCTTTAAACAAACCTCTGGTACTTTTACAGAAGATTGTTTCACTTTTTACACTAACATGTTATATCTGAACTGAGGGCTGGGACACATGGACAGCCTCTTATAACATCATATAAGTCATTTTTTAGCTTTTATATATGAATCATGAAAAATTAAGTGTTCTCTAAAATTTATGTAAAAATATCTATACAAAATATCTGCATGCATTTAAGAACTAAAGACATTTCTGAACTAAACACCAGTGAAAGACGTTTTCTTTTCTGTTTATTTTGAAAGTGACATTTAACAAAATTCTCACAGAAGAGAAAAACATCAGACTGACAAAATGGGATCAATATGAATAGAAAATATAAAAAGTAAATATTAAAACACTCTAATGTCCTTCAAGTATCTCTTTATGTTCACGTTCCTCGTCTTTTGTTGTGTGACAGTGATGTGGGGAGATTCACTCTGTCATGGCTCTTTTCCTCAATTGTTCTTTCTAATAAAAATAAAACATAAATGCGTTTTAAAAATTTAACCCAATATGAAGGAAAAACAAAAGTCTCCTTCAGTCTGCACTACTGCTAAACTTTACCAAGGACTGAGCTCGTGGTAAATAAAACATCAATCATAATTGTAACGAAGCGGAGTCGTATGGATCCATTTGCATCGTATTTATTAATATCGACAGAACAGACAGGCAGGGTCAAGCACGGCAAACACAATATCAGAGAAATGACAGAAGGTCAGGACAGGCAGCAAATAATCAGAGAGACGGGTAACAGAAACAAAGTCAAAACAATCGGAACAACAATCAGAAAAACGCTCAGAATGACTGCGGATGCAAGTCGAGACTTTGCAATGAGATCAAGTTCGTTTCCTTATTTAAGCGCGTCAGCTGATGGGGAACAGCTGGCGCCGTGTTTAGGTTGAGCGGAGTGTAGTGGGAAGTGTAGTCTGGGAGCGCTTAGTATTCTGGAGACGATTCTCTCCGTTGTGAGTGCGGAGGTGAGGCAGGTGTGCTGATCATGACAATAATTTTGGACCTCGTCACATTCGACAGATGAAGTGGGAAAATGTTCAGCTTTATCTTTATAAACAAGCTAGGCAGCTAACTCAGATGAGTGATGAATATTTTCTTGCTCTAACACTGAACTGTTTGTAGAGGATGGAGAATAAATGTGACTTTCATATGAATATTTTTATTTTGATGGGGTTCTTTTTTCTTTGCTTATCGAGTGTACAAGCAGGTAAAAAGAGAGAGGATGAATAATCTGCCACAGGTGAGTTTGGTGTCATGACCGCTGTTATTAAAAACTTCGAGCTCGACAAAGACACCAAACTGTTAATGACCGATCACATTCTTGTTCTTGGATCGTGATTGTTGTTAATCTGTTGTGGTTGAATTATAGACACAGTTTTTGTCTGGTTCACTGCATCAGAAGATGGTGGATGTGGTAAAAACAGACAGTGAACACAAAGACGGTTGCATGTGGCGGTGGATTATGGCTGTGTTTGTGTGTTTGAAATCAGTGTTCTGATATTTCATCATTTCTCTTCCAGTCTGCGTGAGTGTAATCTGACAGAGAAAAGCTGTAGAGTTCTGTCCTCAGTTCTCAGCTCAAACTCCTCCAGTCTGAGAGAACTGGACCTGAGTTACAATGAACTGCAGGATTCAGGAGTGAAGCTGCTCTCTGATGGTCTGAAGAATCCACACTGTACACTGGAGATACTGAGGTACACACACACACACACACACACACACACACACACACACACACACTGTGTTTAAGCTGCTTTGTAAATGTATTTAGTGAAGGTGACTGATGGATAAACACTGAGAGTGAGATCCACATCCTGGGAGCAGCGACACTAAAAGCAGTTTGACTGAAGCTTCTTCTTATTAAAATTCACCTTAAGGAAGTCAGCATTTGTTGATGATAAATAAATATTTGAGATTGTATTAAAATGATTGTGGATGTCACAGGTAACCAGTACAGTTCCTGTACAATGGGAGTTACATTCCACACACATTTAATAACATATTAATACTGTAGTCATACTAAAGTGTTGTACAGCATTTAAATAAAGATGTTGTGACAAACAGAAGTAATTAATAAACCAGCTTTTATCCTCCAGAACCATCACACTGGTCTAAATAGCTCTAACAGTGAGCTCTAAATCTTCTGTCAGCTCAGGTGTTTCCCAAAAAAGAGAATTCCCTGTGTAAATACTCCTACACACACACACACACACACACACACACACATACTAGTACTCCTATTTACATCAAAGTCAATAAATTAATTTCTCTGGTGTTATCTATCCTCATGGAGCTGCTACCACTTTATAGACCTGTTTCTGTTGTTCAATGGTAGCAAAAATATTCCTGAAAATGTTTGTAACACAAAGTAAAAGTGTGTAAAATGTACACAGATCTACACACTGAACACACTGTAATGCAGCAGTAAAGGACAGTGTGTAAGTGTGTAAATGTTCTCCAGCAGAACTTTCCCCAGAGCTGCTGAACACACTGTATGAAAATCTTTCTGCTAGATATAGAGACGTGTTTGTTCAGTGTGACCTCTCTGTTATTATCTTCTTACAGAAAGTTAAATACATCGTCTCATATGAGCTGAGACACATGGATCTGTCCAAGAGCAGCCCAAGTTTATACACTGACTGTTCATTTTATATTTTTATCCTGATATTAGAACCTTGTGTTCAGGTAGACACTTTATTTCTCACTGATGGAAACACCTCAATTCACTATCAGACAAATAAATCAAACACTTCATCATTTCTCTTCCAGTCTGTGTTGGTGTAATCTGACAGAGAAAAGCTGTAGAGTTCTGTCCTCAGTTCTCAGCTCAAACTCCTCCAGTCTGAGAGAACTGGACCTGAGTAACAATAAACTGCAGGATTCAGGAGTGAAGCTGCTCTCTGATGGTCTGAAGAATCCACACTGTACACTGGAGATACTGAGGTATACACACACACACACACACACACACACACACACACACACACACACACACACACACACACACACACACACACACACACACACACAGAGTGTTTAAGCTGCTTTGTAAATGTATTTAGTGAAGGTAACTGATGGATAAACACTGAGAGTGAGATCCACATCCTGGGAGCAGTGACACTAAAAGCAGTTTGACTGAAGCTTCTTCTTATTAAAATTCACCTTAAGGAAGTCAGCACTTGTTGATGATAAATAAATATTTGAGATTATTTTTAAATGTTTGTGGTTGTCACAGGTAACCAGTACAGTTCCTGTACAATAGAAGTGATTTGGTTACTAACTGTAATGGATAATGTTTTTTTGTGAAATACATAAAAGTGAGTGTTACATTAATCTAATCTACTTGGAATGATTAAATGTAGAAAATGTTTTTCTGTTTCTTCTTTACATTAAAATGGACAATTTTTTTCAGTGTTCCTCAAATGATAAAATGTGACTTTAGAGATATTATTGATGTGAGGAACAAAGCTGAGGTCAGAGTCGACTATTACTCCCAGATTTTTAACCTGTATCCGAGCTCATTGTGTTCAGGTAGACACTTTATTTCTCACTGATGGAAACACCTCATTTCACTATAAATCAAACACTTCATCATTTCTCTTCCAGTCTGTGTTGGTGTAATCTGACAGAGGAAAGCTGTAGAGTTCAGTCCTCAGTCCTCAGCTCAAACTCCTCCAGTCTGAGCGAACTGGACCTGAGTAACAATGAACTGCTGGATTCAGGAGTGAAGCTGCTCTCTGATGGACTGAAGAATCCACACTGTACACTGGAGATACTGAGCTACACACACACACAGAGTTTTAATAAACACTACACGTATGGTACCGTATGGTAACTGTAATTGTAGTGATCTGTTATATTGTCATTGTTGTGTGTGTGAGATGGAGAGTAAATGTACTGTAATTAAAGATTTTGTGTAGTTCATGTTTTCAATACTAAAACTGAGTGTGTTAAGTGTGAGAAGGTTTTCTTTCTTGCAGGATGTGTTACTGCAGTATTACAGATGAAGGTTGTGCTGCTCTGGCTTCAGCTCTGAGGTCAAACTCCTCATCACACCTGAGAGAACTGAATCTGTATAATAATTACCCAGGAGAATCAGGAGTGAAGCTGCTCTCTGATCTACTGAAGGATCCACACTGTAAACTGGAGACACTACAGTGAGTTACTGACTTACTGTCTCTTTACTATATGATATTGAGTAATATTCACTGTGTGCTGTAAAATGTCACATCTAATGTGTGGATTTAAGCTTCTGTTGTTCATAAGCAACGTGTTTAAATTTGTCTGTAATTTTGTCCTGTTGTGTTTTTCAGCATTAAGAAGAATAAACTCACAGGTCTGGTGTATGACAGGAGTCTCTCCTCAGACCTTTTTTCCAGGATAAATCAGTTATGGTGGTGAAGCGTTAGAACACGTCCCACATTTCCAGCAGTTTGGGAGCTGAATCATTCATATTCAGATGTAGAAGATCCATAACAATAACTGTGACTGATCACATCATTTTATCCTCTCAGCCACAACTTCACACTTTAACGTATTTTACAATCCAAAGTTAAATCCTTCAGCATCTACACACAACACAGAGATATCATCACACTAATTACACAAATACACATCCATGTGTTACAGATATTTATAGATTATTTTTACCTCTTTATTTGTATCTCAAATTTGTTTCTCCACAGATGATTGACTCACAGTTGTGATCTTGATTTATTTATTTTCATTTAAAAGTGTCTTCTTTTCAAACCCTTTTCACCAAACCTTTTTAAAATCTTTAAAATTCCTTTAAACATAAAGGAATCTTCTTTTTTGGTGTAGTTGATCAATTTTTCTATATTTCAATTTCTTCTTTCTTAATTTCCTCATGACATTTTTTACCTTGGTTTACCTTTATTTCTTCATCCAGTCCCCTCAAGTTCTTTCTCCTCACTTTTTTGAACTCCATGTGATCCTTACACCAATACAACATTTGTTTGACTGTATATTTGTAATCACACCCTCCAGTGTCACCCATATGAGGATGGGTTCCCCCTTTGAGTCCGGTTTCTCTCAAGGTTTCTTCCTTCACCAATTTAAGGGAGTTTTTCCTTGCCACTGCTGCCTGAGTCACCTCAGACTTGCTCACTGGGGATAAATACGTACACATACATACTGTGAACTATATATACCTTGAATTTTTATTATATTAATTCTTTATATTTCTCCTTATGTTTACCTTCTGTTCTATGTTTATGTTCTGTAAAGCTGCTTTGAGACAATGTCCATTGTAAAAAGTGCTATACAAATAAACTTGAATTTTTTATATTTTTGTTCTCTTTGGCCTAATTCATTCTCTAATCTTTTAAAAAAAAATTACTTTTACTTGTTATTTCTCTTTTCTTTCTTTTTCTTTCTCCCATTCTACAATATTTAATTAAAAATGTTTAATTAAAAATGTAACATTATATTCCTCATTCATTTAATTTCCTTTTTCTAAAATTTCTCTAATCGTAAAATCAGTCGTTTTTCTTTAAACTTTCTGTATTTAGAATCCATACACCTTGTCCCCTTTCTACATTATTCCAGTCTTAAAAAATAAAAACTCATGATACTCAAAGTTGTTCCCTTATATCTGATTTTCTCTGTAAAGTTTTCTACATTTCTTGTACACAAAATAAAGTCAATCCTTGTCCTGCACTTTATCCTTGTTTTTCACTATATCCCTTCTTTTCTTCCTACATTTCTCTCTCTCCACACGTCTACCGGGTTGTTTTCACTCATTAGATCCTTTAGTTCTTTTCTCTCTGTATCTGATTTAATAACCATCCAATCTGCCATATCGAGTTTACTGAAAACAGTCACTGCAAGTCCCATCGTTATTATTTCTTTGTTTCTTTAAAATTCTTTTTAAAGGATTAAATAATTCTCTCTTTTCTTTAATCTGTTGGGTCATGTACATTTACTAAACGGACAAAAAGGAGCTCAGATATATTCCCAAATTGAGGAGAAACTCAAATCAAAATCTTGAGACAAATGAGATGTCCTCAACCTCCAGTAGATACATAAATCCTCCTGAGATGTAGAACATAAAATGTTCCTCAACCAGGGTGTACTAGATCAAAGCATGGAGAGAGCCAACACTCCCAGCTAACAGGTATTTTCCCTCACATGTTCTCCCTCATTTTACTCCTAGCCTGGAGAAATCTCCCCGATAATGACCCCCTATTGCCCTCTAACGGCAGGGAGTAAAATTACAACTAACCAAAAGTAAAGAACACAGGGAACAGTTTACTGGAACTGTTACAACTGAAGATGTATCCCTTTGAGTTATCACATAAGCAAGGCCATATTCCATTTTCAGTTCTTATCGAGCACCTGCACACACCCCTAAAGTTTCCATCTTTCTAGCATGCACAAATGTAACAGTTAGAATAAGGGCTTCTTGTTCTTCCTCCCTAGTCTTTCATACAGAATTTACTGTGAAAGCACATAATTATATAAAAACACTCATGATATTTAAAATGTCCTCTACACCAGCCTCTAGACTGCTTTAAGCTGCTGTCAGGTAGTTTTCAAAAAAAGAAAAAGAAAAAACAAAACTAAGAAAAAACAAACTGAAATGGAGGAGAGCTTCACTCTCCTGACTTCTGCCACTGATAAATAAAATGATGTTGTTACAGAATTCAAACAGTAAAGTAAATGAATGCCTTTGTTAAAAGCTTACAGCACTTGGTATTCCCAGGCAGTCACACATCCAAGTACTAACCAGTCCCGACTCTGCTTAGCTTCCGAGATCAGACGAGATCAAGCATTCACAGGTTGGTTTGGCTGCAACAAAACAGTTAATCAGCTTAATGAGTTAGACATGTAATTTTCTATTAAATAATAGTCTGTAATTGATTTCATGGGACTTTTGCATAAAATAAGTAGTGTGTGTTGTCAAGATTGAGATCCAGTGTGTATCACAATGACAAAAAGTCTAAAACAAATAAACATCCCAAAATAACTTGTTAAAATGTCCAGCAATGTTTACAGTGTTACAAGTCTTATAAAATATTTACTATTCTACTGCATGAAGTGTATTCAGTAGTGTGGGTTGTATAATCTTTATACACTGATGATACTATTCCATATTCCTGATAACCAGTACAATAAAGATTAAATTCTCGGCTCAATCCTCATAGCAGTGTTTAACAATATACCAACACTCTTTTGTTGGAACCTTTCTGTGTGTCTGTCATTCCTGGTCCTATTAAATATACCAAGTCCTTGAATCCTGAACTGATTACTCTGTGAACTCTAACCCTAGACTGGCTCTTAACTCTGTACATCTGTGTACCTCATTTCATGTTCAACCATAGGGTTGCTGTGGATCTGGAGTCCATTCCAGGAATACTGGACATGTGACAAGAATCCACCATGGATGAGATAATATCGATCACTATGAAGTATATTAGAGTAGATAAATAAACTTTGTTTTGTGTCTCTGGCTGCTAGGGATGTAACTGAACATTAATACATCATTTGGATTAAACAGACACAGTGACCAAGAGCATCACTACCAGAGATATTAAGTGACGATGGCTGGGGGAGTTTGTGCTCTGTGGTAAAAAGTGTTTAGGCTTCACAGCTGACATTAGTGATGATAGTGGAGAAAGAAGCTGACTAGGATTTTATCTTTAGGGTGGCTTAGCCTTCAGTGAGAATTTAAAACAAGAAGAGATTTATATTATATATTATATGACTACATAGTAACCCAAAAGTTATGGTATTAATTAAAATGACAAAAGTGGACACCAAAATTTTATGCATGATGTAATGATGCCAGTCTTGACTCAAATCAGTTCATGTATGTGTGCATTCTCTACAAACAGTGTGTCCGATGAATGCAGCCATTAATAAAAAAATATTCACAAGACAAAGACCAAATCAATAAATGTTATTTTTATTTAGTATTGAATGGATTGTTTGCGCTACAACTCTGGTAATAAGAATAGTGAAATTTCACTATTGTTATAACTGATTTTTTTTAATGTCAACACAGTACTGTATATATACACTATGTACTACAGCCACACACACAAATCTGTGTACATTAAGTTCACTACTATAGCAGAAACATGCAGTAGTAGTACAACTTTTTATAACTGAACCTCCAACAAACTTGTTGTGGGATGGCATAAAATACATCCTCACAATACATACATTTTAAAAGAAATGTGTCCAATTAAATAATGAAAACTACTATGGTGGGCTTATAGAAATATGTATTTATTTGAAAAACATGCTTTTGTGGGAGTAACAGACACAGAACACAACCTTGCAAAACAATTTGAACACAAATAGAATAACAACCTCATGAGTGCCAAATTCCCTGGATTTGTGTAAATTCTTTGCAGTTATTTTTTTTTATAAATTACCTTCTATAACCGTCTTTGCGGTTTTTTAAAAATATTGCACTCTCTATTATTAAAAATATATGTATGTATACCTAAATAATTGTGTAAGTAGAAAAAACCCCCGCAAAAACTGCATTTAGAAATAGTTCCCCCTCTCCTTCCTCACAGTGGTTTGACCCACTGCCTGCTTTCCCAGTTCATGTCACCTACTCTGCACACACGAGTCAGGTGTGTGGCTGTGGCTCAGTTAATGTTCAACTCCATTAAGTAGGGTATTTTATTCACCTTGGGTCGATGTCAAGGTGGCCACTAGGGGATGACCCAGAAACAAGCTTCAATTCAACTTTAAAGCATCAAATCCTCCAAAAACACGAAAAAACCTATTTACCTAGTAAAGTTTATACTCTCAATAATTTTTTAAGCCCACACACAAAGCACATTATGATTCACAGCCTTCATACTATTAGAAAAAAAATTTGGACAAAACTGACCTAGGTGGCGCTAGACCGGTTTTTCCCTTACCTTTAGACGCGTCTCTTTTTTCACTGGGGTAATATATTCCAACACAAATAATCCACAAAAATCCACACAGGTCCAAGGAATTGAACCTGAATTGAAGAAATTGGTCGCGCCGTAAATATTCCGTTAGTGTTCTGAAAGCTGGAAACAGAAGTGCGCCATCATCTCGTTTTGCCGCTCTAACTCCTAATTGGGATATTCAGAAGCCTATGTCATATTTATAGCCCAGGTCCTAACGAATCAAATAAGCCCTCATTTGAGCCAATCGGTGCTTGTATGGCAGAGATAGACGGCTGAGAAGCCAATGGTGGCATGGCCTCATTTTTGGGAACCCGCCTTTGACTGACAATTACTCCTTCCAATAGCAATGAAATGGGCTGGGACCTATACAGCTGTTTACCCAATAAGCAGACGATTCCAACGGTATATGACATGCCTTACATTCTTTGCCTGTGTCTGCGTGAACTGGATGCGCATAAGAATTCTTGCGTAATCCCTGACCTTTTGTCCCTCTCACAGCTCAGGGTGTCAAGTTACAGGCCTGTTTTCACACCAGAGTGATAGAGAGAGAGTCTAGGCTTGTTTATGGCTTGTCAGACTGAGCCTGCAGCCTTTTATTTCAAAGTTATATAGTAAACAAGTACACAAAAACGCTGCACCAGACGAACATGGCTATGGGTCTTTTGGACCATTTTTGGGTCTTTTGACTTGAAATTTTTTTTGGTGAAAGCCAAGACATGTGGCTATGACTCTCAGTTGTTATTTGGTCCCTAACATGTTCCAGAAAAATAAGATTAATCAGTTTATAAGAAAAACAACCCAGGTGGACAGGAAAATCTGCATTCAAACCCCTGTAACTTTGTGCCAGTAAGGCTTAATCTGATCAATCTGAAACTAGTTTCTAAAACTAGAGAATCTCTTCTTTCAAATGAGACCAGGCTCACCCCTGTGTGTCACAGTATGTGGGAGCTGTACCACTTTTTGTTGGGTAGGTCATGTAGGCGAAAAAGCTGCAAAAGGGGGGCAATAAAGCGATTCTCTTTAATGTAGTTGATGCAGATTCTTTATGAATTAGCTGTGGCAAAAATGCTGATTACCTATGTAATTTTCCATGAATCTGTTATATTAGCGATTAAAATATTACTTATCTAGTTAACGTTTACTTGTTTACAATAGCTTGTTATATAGTGCACTGTAACTAACACGCCAAAGCCGTTTCCCATGCATTGTTTTATTTGGGACGACTTGGCATAATGTTAACTTAACATTAACGGCCACAATTAGCATATTGTTTAGCTGTGCATTTACTAAATGATCATTGTGCTACGTCAGAGCTGACCTCACTGTATTTTTTGTATAATCAATTTCTATTCTGTTATTAAGTGTCTTAATTAATTTTAAATATAATTTTAAACCTTTTTTAATGACCTGTTTTTATGGTTGTGATTATTATTTTTTTATGATAGTTTTACTTTCTTTTTTCTTTTCTTTGCACTTTGAATTACCATTGTGTATGAAATGTGCTACAGAATAAATAAACTTGCCTTGCATTTCCCCCTTCAAAAATTGCTCATGAGAAATTTTATATTTATTGTCGTCCCCCCCCCCCCACCCCACTGTTAAATGAAATTTACGCCCATGTCTGTAACCTATCCTTAAGGTTCACTTCTGACACCATGTATAATTTTCTAGATATTCTGTTAAGAACACATCACACATTCACGTCTAACTCTCTCGGTTATATGGCGGGTCGCAACCAACTTATATAGGTGCATAGCGAAACCTACCGACTGTACCAGGATATGCAACCTCGGGGCTTCATGTACCTACAAATACATTTATTTATTTATTTATTTATTTATTTATTTATTTATTTATTTAAATTGTTTTAATATTTATTAATTCTATATCCTATTATATTCCATATTCATTTAGAAAAATAAATAAATCTTTATTACATTCCCACATTTTTTTCAACAAACCCTAAAATCAATTCAAACTCCATTCTTTTCCCAACTCATATATCTTTCCTTTAGTGGGATCCAGAATATTGTATGTTTAGATATCTATAATTAAGTTTTCCTAGGCAGGATTAAAGTTATAGATATTACAGTATACTTGCGCGTGATGCTTATGAAACGTTTCCCATCTAAAATTCGCCCAGCAAAACAATTCATTTGAGCCGTTTTACAAGTATTAAGTGAGATTTGTCCCATAATGTTCACTTCATTTACAGCATATGTGTCAAACTCAAGGCCCGTGAGAGCTGAAAAGGTCTGATTATCTTATAATAAATAAGTCAAACGGGTTAAACTACATTTAAGACAAACTTCATTTCCCATAATGCATGTGACCCATGAAGTGACGGTATCCCACCACTAGATTGCAGTGTTTCCACATCAGTGCTATTTTCCAAATTAAGATTTACAAACAATGATCCCGAAATGTCCAGGAAGGGAAAACTTGATGCAGATGGAAGGCTGATAAGTGTCAGGCTCGACTAAGAACTCCAGCTGACGCGCTTAATATGGGGTCAGAATTGTTTCATTATTCTGAATAAATATACTATGATCCACAAATAAATATAAAGAGTTTCACAAATATTTTTTAAATCAACAAATGCACAATAAGCAAATATATGTTACAAATTTCACAAAAAGAAATGAAATTCACAAATAAATAAAATGTGATTTGCAAATAAATTTTTTTTATAAATATATATTTAATTGTATTTATTTGTGAATGGCTTCCTGCTCATTTGTGAATCGCGTTCTGTGCATTTGTGAATCACTGCACACATTTGTGGATTGCGTTCTGTGCATTTGAAGATTGGAAACATTTCTAACGTCAAGACGTGCCCAAGAATCCACAAATAGATGGACTCCGCCCACCGTCTACTCCAGCCAATCGGACAACGCTGACCAATCGTGGCACGGTCTACCTCCAACCAATCACGTGCCACGATTGGTCACATTATTCATTATTTATTTATTTATTTATTATTTATTTGTGAATTTCATTTCTTTTTGTGAAATTTGTAACAAATATTTACTGTTTGCTTATTGTGCATTTGTTGATTTAAAAAATATTTGTGAAACTCTTTATATTTATTTTTGGATCATAGTATATTTATTCAGAATAACGAAACAATTCTGACCCCATAGACTAGAGACAGAATCACATCAACTTAACTTTACTGTTATTTGCTCTTGCTGACATGAAGAGTACAAAAGTTTGCCTGATTGCTGTTCTGACATTTCACTCTCATTTTGTTTCTTTTTACACTTTTCATGGCCAGATTTATAGCTCTGCTTCATATTGTCATCTACACAGCAGGGGCAATTCTAGGGTCAGAGCTTTAGGGGTGCTGAGCTAGTTTTTAGGGGTGCTGAAGCTAAGGATATGATCAAAAGGCACACCGAGGCACACCGTGTCATTTTAAATGTCTTTATTATAATAATAACAATAATAATAATAATAATTATTATTATTATTATTATTGTTGGGCTTTTATCTTCTTAAATTCCTTTAAGATCATTATGGACTGTCCCTAATCTCTCACCTGATTCTCTTTTTTCTTTTAAAGAACTGTCCTATGTCCATTGCTCACTGGCAGGCCACACACACACACACACACACAGAGAGAGAGAGAGAGAGAGAGAGAGAGAGAGAGAGAGAGAGAGAGAGAGAGAGAGAGAGAGAGAGAGAGAGAGAGAGATGCTAGGAGTTCAGGAGTTAAGCCTGGTTCAGGTTAAATCCTCTGTGTGTGAGGAATGAATAAATACATCAAAAGAGAAACATTAAACTTTCTTTTATTGTCTAGTTTGATAGTCAGCCACAACTGAAAAATAACAGATCTAAATCTAGGAATGAATAACAATTCATTTAAAAAGCCACAGTGAGTGTTTTCACACATACTGGTGGTATACAGTGATATGGCGTTTATTTTCACTCTGGTGATCTAAACCAACTTAAAGCCTGTCCATGAATACCTGTGTAAACGCCAGGGCTTCATGTTTCCATGACGACTGACCAGAAAAGACGCACGTGACGTCATGTTTACATGACTCCCGATTGTTAAAATGAGTATCAAATTAACGATAAACTTTACCAACAGAGACACACGTACGCACTACACAGGTACGCAGTTTATTTGTCGCGCTGCTGTTTTTGTTTCACGCTCTAGCAGTTTATAAACAGAACTGCATGCGTCTTGCGGAAGAACATTGTAACCGGCGCTACTTCTCTCCGTTTATGACTATGGACGAGTCACTCAGGTCCTGTGCTACTCCACAGCGGCGGCGAGCTGCTGGACTAAAATATTAATAAAAATTTTAGGCACCCCTAAAAGGAGCTATAATGATTTTATCCTGTGGGATAACAGCAATCACCGCTATAACAAGCTCCTCCCACTGATAACAAAACCCTCCTCCTACTTGCAGTGACAATTATAGATATCTACAACATAATTTTGTCTAGTCAAAACTCTATTTCAAGATATCTGTAATTGCATTTTGACTAGGAAGAATGAAAGTTAACAATATCTCTGATTTGAGATATATCTAATCAAAATTCATTTGAAGATATCTATAACTTGATAACAGACATCTACAACTAAATTATGACTATCCATCATTCTGGTTAGAGATATCTACAATTTCTAATTCTGACTAGACACAATTTCAGTTCCAGATATCTATAATCTAGTTTTGACAAGCTCCCACACCCGATGTGAGCAAGAAAACCCCCGACGTTCTGATGTGCCTAGACATGACCACATACTCTGACATAATACCATACTATGCTGCTCAAAATGAGAAATCCTGTGGCTGACTACAGTACGATTCTGATTGAGTGACAATATTTTTCAATTTCACAATTTCAGTTCAAGATATCTATAATCTAGTTTTGACTAGTTAGAATTGAATTTAAGATATCTCAAAAAGACATTATAGATATCTTTAATTGACGGGAGTTGAGGATATCTGGAATAGTGACTAGTCAGAATTAAATTGTAGATATCTCTAACCGGAATTATGGATAGTCATAATTTAGTCGTATATATCCACATTTCACATTGCGGATATCTACAACTGAATTAAAGATATCTGTAATGGGAAACTCCATAGACATGAATGGGAAAAGTGACATCATTCGTCCTAATGGATATCTGAAAAGACAGTTGTGGATAGGAGGTATGGCATTGTGGATATCTCAAATTTTCATTTTGACTCGGCAGAACTGAATTACGTATATCTATAATACATATCCAAACTAGCCATTAAATGTTAAAACGGCTTGACATAGATATCCACAATGACATTCCTCCTATCTACAACTGTCTTTTCAGATATCCACAACTT
>NC_062525.1:3600657-3608157 GCF_022655615.1 Tachysurus fulvidraco
TCACCAGAACCCAGCTGTGTGTCCATGAAGAGTGACGAGTCAATGGAGGGTCCAATTGCCTTCAGAGACAGAGACAGTTCTACTGAAGTGAGGTCAGTATAGTGAGGTGTTTTACAGCAGCGTTCCACCTGATCAAACTCACTCATCTCATTATGATGCCCTTCATGAGCTTTATCAGGTGTTGAAGCAGTAAAACACTGGAGGGTCTGTGGTGCTACAGAAGAACATTTACACCTGGGACATTAATGACAATATAAAGATTTTATTCATTTGTTCAAACATTTGTTTCTAAACATGTTGGTGACAGTTAGGAAATCCTGAAATCAGTGTATTGTGTTAAGAGGATAGTGTTAATATCTGTGTCTGTATTTATTAGTGTGTGATTTATGCAGCTATGAATACATATAGTACATATTACATGATGGGTTTTGTTTGTTCACAGACCACAAAAATCAAACATCAGCCGAAAACAGCTGGACTCTGTGTTCAACGTGTGTGTGTTGTTTTTAAAGTGTGTGATGTGTGATTTGTAATCCCTTGTAATGGTTTGATGTGCAGCAGCATTAAGGGTAATCAGTTAAGGTAAAAATTTTAAATGTGATAATAAAAATAGACTTTTCTTCTTTTGATAAAATAAAAGCCTCTCTCACTGTGTAACATGATCATATTTAGATCTGTTCCTGTGTGTTTCTAACCAGGAGCTGGAACACAAAGTCATCACTCTGATAAAGAATGAGCTGAAGAAGTTTAGGAAGCTCCTGAGTCCAGGTTACCCAGCATGCACTGAGAGGGAGGTGGAGGATGAGGAGGATGAGGAGGATCTGCACAGTGTCAGAGAGGGAGCGCTGAAGATCACACTGCATGTCCTGAAGAACATGAACCACACAGATCTCGCTAACACACTGCACAACAGTAAGAGCTCTGAGTCACGACTTTATTCCATCAGGTTCACTTTAGAGACAGGAAATAGTTTTAGATATAAACACTTTTAGTTTTAAATTTAAATTTAGTATCATGTACATCTTCTGCTTTTCTGTTCTGTTCATGGTCCAGCTTGTGGTTACTCTGTAAAATGATCCTGTTCCTTCTGTAATATTTAGTACACGAATCAGGAATGAACAGCAGGAACTGAAATAAATGTAAATTTTATATCGAGCTCAGTGTTTTTGCATTAAAACATGTTATTACTTTGTTTATTAGAGTCTGTAGGTTCTGTGTATCAGCCAACGTTGAAGTCCAATCTGAGAGAGAAGTTTAAAAGAATTAATGAAGGAATCTCACAGCATGAAAGCTCAGCACTTCTGAATGAGATCTACACAGAGCTCTACATCACAGAGGGATGGAGTGGAGACATCAATAATGAACATGAGGTGAGACAAATTGAGGCAGCGTCCAGGAGACCAGCAACACAGGAGAAACCCATCAAATGTAATGAGATCTTTAAAGACAAGTCCATCAGAACTGTGCTGACTAAAGGAGTTGCTGGAATTGGAAAAACAGTCTCTGTGCAGAAGTTCATTCTTGACTGGGCTGAAGGAGAAATAAATCAGGACGTCACCTTCATGTTTCCACTTCCCTTTAGAGAGCTGAATCTGATGAAGCAGCAAAATCTCAGTCTGATGAATCTTATTCATCAATTTTTCCCAGAAATAAGAAAACTAGAATCGATAGATTGTGACTCCTACAAAGTGGTGTTGATCTTTGATGGTCTGGATGAGTGTCGACTTCCTCTAAATTTCCAGAAGAATGAGAGATTGTGTGATGTAACAGAGTCAGCCTCAGTGGATGTGCTGCTGACGAACCTCATCAAGGGGAATCTGCTTCCCTCTGCTCTCCTCTGGATAACCACAAGACCAGGAGCAGCCAATCAGATCCCTCCTGAGTGTGTAGACCAGGTAACAGAGGTACGAGGCTTCAGTGATCCTCAGAAGGTGGAGGACTTCAGGAAGAGGATCAGTGATCAGAGCCTGGCCAATAAACTCATCACACACCTGAAGTCTTCAAGAAGCCTCTACATCATGTGCCACATCCCAGTCTTCTGCTGGATCTCAGCCACTGTTCTAGTGAGAATGTTGGGTGAAGCAGAGGGTGGAGAGATCCCCAAGACTCTGACTCAAATGTTCACACACTTCCTGATCTTTCAGATCAAACACAAGGACCAAAAGTACCATCAGAAATGTGACCCTGATCCTATGCAGACCAGAGAGAGTATCATGGCACTGGGAAAACTGGCTTTCCACCAGCTGGAGAAAGGAAACCTGATCTTCTATGAGGAAGACCTGAGAGAGTGTGGCATTGATGTCAGAGAAGTGTCAGTGTACTCAGGAGTGTGTACCCAGATCTTCAGAGAGGAGTTTGGTCTTCACCTGGGGAAAGTGTTCAGCTTCGTACATCTGAGTGTTCAGGAGTTTCTGGCTGCTTTATATGTATTTTTCTCCTTTATTTTAAGAAATACTAATGTGCTTGTGGGTCAAAGCACTGGACTTTTTAATTTCTTCAGAAATCCAAACATCTCTGATCTCCTCAGGAGTTCAGTGGACAAGGCCTTACAGAGTGAGTATGGACACTTGGACCTGTTCCTCCGCTTCCTTCTGGGTCTCTCACTGGAGACCAATCAAACTCTCTTACGAGACTTAATGCCACAGACAGGAAGCAGATCTCACAGCAAACAGGAAACAGTGGAGTACATCAAGGAGAAAATCAGGGAGAATCTATCTCCAGAGAAATCCATCAATCTGTTCCACTGTCTGAATGAACTGAATGATCATTCTCTAGTGCAGGAAGTACAAACTTACCTGAACAGAGGAACCAGAGGAACCAGACTCTCTCCTGCTCAGTGGTCAGCTCTGGCGTTTGTGTTACTGAACTCAGAACAAGAGCTGGATGTGTTTAATTTGAGGAAATATCATCGATCAGATGAAGGTCTTCTGAGGCTGCTGCCAGTGGTCAAAGTCTCCAGAAAAGCTGAGTGAGTATTTTTAATTCTAAATGTATTACTGCATGGTTTGTTATTTTAATGTAACACTGAACTGCACTGTTTGGATTAATATGTGTTAATAGTTCCTCTAATCATCTTTAAACAAACCTCTGGTACTTTTACAGAAGATTGTTTCACTTTTTACACTAACATGTCATATCTGAACTGAGGGCTGGGACACATGGACAAAATCTTATAACGTCATATGAGTCATTTTATAGCTTTTATATATGAATCATGAAAAATTAAGTGTTCTCTAAAATGTATGTAAAAATATCTATACAAAATATCTGCATGCATTTAAGAACTAAAGACATTTCTGAACTAAACACCAGTGAGAGACTTTTTCTTGTCTGTTTATTTTGAAAGTGACATTTAACAAAACTTTCACAGATGAGAAAAACATCAGACTGACAAAATGGGATCGATGTGGATAGAAAGTATAAAAAGTAAATATTAAAACACTCTAATGTCCTTCAAGTATCTCTTTATGTTCACGTTCCTCGTCTTTTGTTGTGTGACAGTGATGTGGGGAGCTTATTTCTTCATTTCTTCACACTCAATGTGATTCAAGGCAGGTTTGGTTGGCTTTGTGCCTTTTAGACGGCTACCATCTTATTTCATAAATACTTCTCGGTTTCCCAAACATATCTCACCAGCCGACTCTGTGTGCGCTGCTAATGTCTTTTCTTTTCTAACCTCACGGTAACACTTCTATATGTGGTCATACTTCCTGCTACTTCTCAGGCTGTGATTATATAGAACTGAAGCTTTCTCTTGCCGTGGAACTTGACAGCAGGCTTTAAAACACTGTGTGTACAGATTACTCCCCGCAAATACACAGAAGGCTTTACTTTCAACAGCAGACCTTGAAACACTTGTGTGCAGATTCCGTAATACACAGTAGGCTTTGTAAGTGTTTACTACTAGAAAGTTTAAAGTAAAATACACAAGATTAATCTAATCAACTCTATTACATGAGGATACATGATTATAAGTAAAAGAAAAACATTTCAGAATTTTTCTTGAACATTCTGAAAATAAAACATAATAACACATAATGCATTATAGTCTTCTTTTTTCTTTTGGAATCCTCTTCCAGCTGTTTAAGTACAGCGTCTGATCCCTCGGTGTCTTCTTTTAAACACTCATATTCAAATCTTTCAACTCTTCAACCAATTCTTCAACCTTTTGGCTTTTTACATCAATCTTTCTTTGTTAGTTCCCCTTACGTTTAGCTTTTCTTTCCTTATTTCTCCTTCTCTTTGTATTATCTATGTCCGTCTGTCTATTGACGGATAAGTTAATAATTGGTCGTGGTGTACCTTGATATTTATTATTATTTATTTGCTGAGAACCAGTATTAAAAAAAAACAGTATCAGGTATGTAGAGTCCTGTAACTCCATCCAGTACATGCCGGTGTCTGATAACATGCCGCTGGCTCACAACACCCCCCTCTTGGAGTTCTAGGAGCACACATAGCCTTATACTCATCCTCATCTTTAATTTGCCACTGAAGATTGGTCCCTTGTCTCCTATATCTCAAGGGAATTATAGAATCAATTTGTCCCAGCAGATTAAGTTTACCAGAAGTCATCATCCAGCCCTCACCTACCCAGCAAAGGATCAAAAAACGGTCTCGTTTTAACAGAGCAATTTCGTCCCAACTTTCACCCTCATCATCCCACATAGACTCGTCAAATTGAGATTTATACATTGGTGTACTAAGTAATGGTAATCTATAGTCACAATCCCACGCAGGACTCTCCATGACCCACAGCCGTCGTACCTCATGTCCCCTGTAACGCCCCCCTCCTTCACCATGGCCTGGATGAGATCCCAAGGTCCATCCAGAAGCTCGCCACCCATGAGTTCAAGCATCACTGGACCCCCTTGGGAGTCCACACCACTTTGCCTCTGTTGAAAGAGATGGCAGTCAAATAAACACCAGGAGGAGCTGGGTCATAAACAGGCTGTGTGCGATATATAGTTCTTCTCGAATTACTTAAATCCCATGGGTGAAAGGGATCAACACGTTTCACTGAGAAATTGGGTTGATAATGACTTGACATAAACAAGAAATTTGTCATGCATCTTAATGTCATTGCATTCCCATGCTGCTACTTCATCAATGTAAAGTCTTTTTTCTTTAAAGTCTTCACGCCAACACCGCGCACAAAATCTATCGTCCAATTTAGTGACGACAATAAAAGAATGAGTTTTTCTACATTGCCTACACCTAAATAGCGCTCTTGGCGCATCTGTGTATGTCCTCATTCTATTTCTCTCATGTTCTAGAGCCTTTCAGATTTGTTCCTTAACTCTGTTATTCATCACCTCTTCCTCTGACGGGAGAGGCATCTCTTTTTCCTTCTCAACACAAATTATACGACATTCATCATCACTTTGTTGAAATTCCTCATCATCAATCATTGTACATTTAGTTGAATCAGCTACGGTTCATCCTGAATTACAACTAGGTTTTCATTGTCATTCAGACGTTTCAAATCAGCAGAATAATTTGGGAGGTCTGTATTCCGTTCCAGGTCTACCGGGTCAGCCTTACTTATATCATCAAGGAACTCGTCAAACATACCCTTATGAAGGAATAGTATGTCAAGTAAGTTTCAACTTACAATTCAATGAAGTGAATAACATCAAAATACCCAACATTATAGGTCTGACATCATTTGTATATTCAGTACAAGCATATGAAACCATAGTAAAAATAACATTTGGGACAAGAATTTTCAGATATTTAAATCTATCTTGTTTTCATACATACATGGTTACCCATAACAAAAACCAAAAACTCATAAATGCAATTACACATATAGTAATCCACTTAGGTCCTTTAAACAAGTGTACGAAAATTGTTAAGACTGTATAGCCAAATGCCATCAGTGATAATAAAATTCTTCCCCTTATTTTCCATATCTGATTGAATCCTTTACTATGAAACAACCACATGATTAAGGTTAACGTTACTGATATTTCTCTAATTTGTTGACAGTATAAAGTTCCCAAGAATCCTATAATAATTTTGAAACCAGGATGTCGATCACATATTAAATAAAAAGAGGCCAAAATCCAAAGACAGATATTAACACTTACCTCTGTCCATGACTTTAGGCCATCTCCCATGCAATTGCTGCTAGAAGCAGTAGCATTGTCACTGAAGTTAGATGCCATTTCCGATCAGTTGAAATTTAGAGATAAAAAATTTAGATCCTGGTTTCACAAAAATCTGCTGCTTAAAGCTTTGCTAGATTTTGTCTCGCACAAGTGGGTCTTCAATGAAGAGTGACTGAGTGTGTGTCAGTGATGGGTTTTTATACTTTACAAATAAGCTGCTCTGCCTTCTTCACCTCGACCCTGGTGAATTTATGACCTCCTCGAGCTGAAAAGCCTCAAACACCTTGCACATTGTAACCAACATTGCATGCATTTAATAACATAATAATAACACTGTTATTATTAAAGTTATTATAGTTCCCATTATACCAACAATAATCCACCACCATTTTATGATTATTCCACAAATTGTCTCTACTAGATTCCAAAGTTTTTCTCCCCAGCCATATAAGATCATATAAGATCCTCTGGTAAACGTCCTTATGAAGGTAGGCATATTCATCCCAGATGTCCAAACATATTCCCTCTTCATTTTTGCTACCTGTTTATGCATTATAGCAACCCAAGCCCAATTCGGGCCTGCCGTTACAGGTTCCATATAAGTAGTGTAAAGACTGTACAAATCTTTGCTAGTGTGAACAAAGGCAGTCTTATCAACCAAACCACTAGCACAGTATTTTAGCATTTGATTCATGAGCATCATAATTAATTCCTGAAGTGTGATTATACTCATATCCAGAGCAACTTACTCCTTCTTTATTAAAAGAAGATTCTCTATATGGTTGCCAGACCCATTCAGTAAACAATTTTGGTGGGCATTTTTCTCTGTATGATTTAGACATTGGGTCCTTACTTGAATTTGACCATTACCATTTTCAGTCCACAGTGATATCCTGTTTTTTCCTATTAACCCAGGACATGTTCCATTCTTTGTTCTATTTAAAGGAATACCGTTCCATTTTAGTTTGACTTTTTCTATTTCAGAATCATCTATTGTGAATGGCATATAACTAGTCCAGTTTGTCCCTGTAAAATAAGCACCATTTGGATAAACAACGTTTCTATCATTGATTTTAGTTTTTCTTTTTGTCCATAAGGTGGTAGTATTTATCCGTATTTAAGATATGTAAAGACAGACACATTCTCATGCCTTGGTCTGTTACATTGTTAATAAGATAAAAAAATTTTTGCTATCTCCATAGGCAGCCCATGTTCCGTTGGACCTCGGGTCCATACAACATTCTGGGTCAACCAATGAGGGCCAGTCAAGGGTTTTTTCTTCCACTCATTCTGATAAAATCCTATAAGATCATCAGAGTCATTAGGTCTGATCAAGCATTCCATAAATCCTGTCTTGTATCCCCGCACCTTGTGCAATCCTGTAGCA